>NC_073378.1:31890300-32025300 GCF_028641065.1 Leucoraja erinaceus | reverse complement strand
CAATACTCATACGACTGGGTACTTAAAGTTAGAGATGTTTTTCTTCAAGTGCCTCAAACCATCACCGATCCATGATCTCCAGAGATGCTGCCTGACCCGCTGAGTTACTCCGGCACTTTGACTCTTTTTTTAATTTTTGGAACCAGCATCTGCAGTTCCTCGTTTCCACTTAAAAGCCATTCCAGGTTTACAACTTCTGGCATGTACTTTGGAATAAAACAAAGCATTCCAGTCACTCAACACAGAAACAGACCTTCACACCAAACCTCACTGATTACAAGAACATGTGTAATTTTAGCTGATACGATGATGGAAGGAATTAACACAGGAAGTGAAAATCAAAGATTTGCATATGATGGAAATTTTAAATAGGAAATGAAAATGCTGGAAATATTGATCAAGAATGTTTTAGGTTGAAAACTTGAGCTTACAAGTTGACAGAGGAGGTAGTTGAGGCAGTTGCAACGTTTAAGAAAATCAACCAAGTACATGGATAGGACAGGTTTAGAGGGATACGGGCTTTAGGCAGGTGGGTCTAGTGTTGGTCGGTGTAGGCAAGTTGGGCTGAAGGGCCTGTTTCCACACTGTATGACTCTATGAGTCTAACTTGGGGCGGAAGATTGCAACCTTCACGTGGTCCGCCCTGTTTCGACAAATGTAATCAACCCAGCATGCACAATCAAATGAGATCAAATAGAACAAGTTGCCCTACAACTTTAGGCTGTGCACGCCATATGCAAGAAGAAGAAGAAGTCTAACTTGACAAATAATTTTTGATCTGAAAGAAACTCCTGTCTATCCAAAAATGTTTCTTAAAATGCTGAATGCCTCCAACATTTTCATAATTTTCTTTAAGACAGGAATATTAATTACAAATGAATACATTTCAAACTAAGACAAAAGAAAGTAATAGACTCCAGATTCAGGGACAGTTTCTTCTCAGCTGTTATCAGGCAACTGAATCATCCTACCACAAACAGAGAACATTGCTGAACTACTAACTACCTCTTTGGTGACCCTCGGACTATCTTTGATCGGTCTTTGCTGGCTTTACCTTGCAGTAAACGTTATTCCCTTATCATGTATCTGTACACTGTAAACAGCTCGATTGTAATCATGTATTGTCTTTCCACTGACTGGATAGCACGCAACAAAACCTTGACGGGGGAAGGGGGGGGGGAGTGTCAATGAGGGGGTTTCATTGCACCTCGGTACATGTGACAATAAGCTGAACTATTCAACTGTTACTTGCCAGAAGTTGTAAACCTGGAATGGCGATTAAGTAGAAAAAAGGAACTGCGGATGCTGGTTAACAAAAAAAAAGTGACAAAGTGCTGGAGTAACTCACCAGGTCAGGCGGCATCTCTGGAGATCATGGATAGGTGACATTTCGGGTCGGGACAATTATTCAGGCTCAAGTACTTTTTCTTTTAAGTATTTCCTTTTAATAATTTAATATTCGGGTATGGTAGGGAAATACTATTAAGTAATTCTCTACTGGAATATATTAAGAGCTTGTTGATTTTTTACAAATGGTGTTATAAAGGAATGCATGCTAACATAGAACATAGCATAGTTGCAGCATCGGAGCAGGCCCTTCAGCCCACAATATTTGTGCCAAACATGATGCCAAGTTAAACTGATCTCACTTGCCTGTACATGATCCATATCCCTCTATTCCCTGCATTTCCACGTACCCGTCTAAAACACTCTTAAACACCACAATTCCTGGAAATATATTGCATGCCCCCATCAATCTCCGTGTAAAAAAAACTTGCCCCACTCATCTCCATTTTACTTCTCCTCTGTCACCGACACGGTGGTAGAGCTATTGTCTCACAGTGCCAGAGACCCAGGTTCGATCCTGACTGAGGGAGCTTGCCTGAACACAGTTTGTACGTTCTCCCCATGACCTGCATGTGCTTTCTCTGGGTGCTCCGGTTCCCTCCCTCACTCCAAAGACGTAGAGTTTTGTAGACTAATTGGCTTGTTAAAATTGTAAAATTATCCCCAGTGTGTGTAGGATAGTTTTAATGTGCTGGGATCGCTGATCACTGGTCGGTGCCGAAGGTCCTGTTTTCACGCTGTATCCCTGAACCAAACCAAACTAAACTAAACCAAACCTTAAAGCTATGGACATTTCCACCCTGGGAAAAGGCTCTGACTGTCTACCCCATCTATGCCTCACATAATTGTATATACTGCGATCAAGTCTCCCCTCAACTTCCGACTTTCCAGAGAAAACAATCCAAGTCTATCCAATCTCCCCCTGTAGCTGAAACCCTCTAATCCAGGCACCAATCTGGTAAACCTCCTCTGAACCCTCTCCAAAGACTTCCTATCTTTCCCTAATGGGGCAAGCGGACCTGCACACAATATTCCAATTGCAACCTAACCAAAGTCCTAAAGAGCTGCACTAAATCAGTTCAGGAACAGCTTCTTCCCAACAACCATCAGGTATTGAACACTACAAACTCCAACTTAACTCCAAGCATCAATTTACCTTTGATGCACTAGAGACTTTGGGCTTTGTTTTGTTTTTGCACTATATCAAATTTTTTTAGACTTTAGATTTCCACGTTGGTTCTATGTTTAGTTTTTCACGATTAGTGGCTCTACTCAATAACCAAAAATCTGTAGCCTATTTTTGTTCTGGTATTTTATTTAATTCACATGTTTAATCGATAATGTTTTATCATTAATGTTTTATGTGTCATTCCTAACTGTCACTGTATGTCATGTTGTCACTTGTGGGCGGAGCACCAAGGCAAATTCATTGTATGTGAATACTTGGCCACTAAACCTCTTCTTCATTCATAGATTTTACTTTACTTTAGAGATACAGCATGGAAACAGGCCCTTCGGCCCACCCCACCGACCAGAAATCCTACACAATAGGGACCCTTTACAATTTTTACCAACGCCAATTAGATCAGATTCAGATTCAATTTTCATTGTCAGTGTACAGTACAGAGACAACGAAATGCATTTAGCATCTCCCTGGAAGAGCGACATAGCAAATTATTTGAATAAATAATAATAAGTGTCGGGGGGGGTGGTGATTGGCAGTCACCGAGGTACGTTGTTGAGTAGAGTGACAGCCGCCGTGAAGAAGCTTTTCCTCGACCTGCTGGTTCGGCAACGGAGAGACCTGTAGCGCCTCCCGGACGGTAGGAGGGTAAACAGTCCATGGTTGGGGTGAGAGCAGTCCTTGGCGATGCTGAGCGCCCTCCGCAGACAATGCTTGCTTTGGACAGACTCAATGGAGGGGAGCGAGGAACCGGTGATGCGTTGGGCAATTTTCACCACCCTCTGCAATGCCTTCCGGTCGGAGACAGAGCAGTTGCCATACCATACTGTGATGCAGTTGGTAAGGATGCTCTCGATGGTGCAGCGGTAGAAGTTCACCAGGATCTGAGGAGACAGATGGACCTTCTTCAGTCTCCTCAGGAAGAAGAGACGCTGGTGAACCTTCTTGATCAGAGTTGAGGTATTGTGGGTCCAAGAGAGGTCATCGGAGATGTTGACTCCCAGGAATCTGAAGCTAGAAACACGTTCCACCTCCGTCCCGTTAATGTGGATGGGGGTGTGCGTGCCGCCTAGAAACATGTACGTCTTTGCCGTGCATTAACCTACAAACATGTACGTCTTTGCCGTGTGGGAGGAAACCTGGAGAAAACCCATGCAGTCACAGGGAGAACGTACAATCTTTGTACAGACAGCACCCGTAATCAGGATCGAAATTCTAGAGTTGTGGAAGCAGCCCAGACCACCACACAAACCAACTTCCTTTCTTTTGACTCCATTTGTACCTCATGCTGCCTCGGCAAGGCCAGCAGCATAATCAAGGACAAGTCACACCCTGGCCACTCCCTCTTCTCCCCTCTTCCATTGGGCAAGAGGTACAGAAATGTGAAAACACACACCTCCAGATTCAGGGACAGTAGCTTCCCAGCTGTTATCAGGCAACTGAATCATCCTACCACAACCAGGGAGCAGTCCTGAACTACTATCTACCTCTTCGGGACTATCCTTGATCGGACTTTGCTGGATTAACTTTGCACTTAAAGTTATTCCCTTATCATGTATTTATACATTTGTAATGGCTCGATTGTAATCATGTATTGTCTGTCTGCTGACTGGATAGCACGCAACAAAAGATTTTCACTCTACCTTGGTACATGTGACAATAAACTAAACTGAAGAATTCCGTTGTTCCATTTCGGTACTTATAACAATAGAACACTCTCTTCCCTTGAAGGTAGACCCAAAAAACTGGAGTAACTCAGCGGGACAGGCAGCATCTTTGGAGAGAAGGAATGGGTGACATTTCGGGTCGAGACTCTTCTTCGGACTCTTCTTCCCTCCAGAGATGCTGCCTGTCGGGCTGAGTTACTCCAGCATTTTGTGCCTACCTTCGATTTAAACCAGCATCTGCAGTTCTTTCTGACTGTTCCCTTGGCTCTCTTCTCCTGAAGAAAGGCAGATGGAATGTGTAAGAAGGAACTGCAGATGCTGGTTTAAACTGCAGACTCAAAAAGGCAGATGGAATCTCAGTTTAATGTCTCTTCCTTGCAGAATGCTTTGGGCAATGTGACTCTGTGTCAATACTGCTTTGAAGTCTAGATGATTGCTTCTGAAGTAACATGGGACTTGCCAGCACAGGTTTACTAAGTAATGTTGTACTTTTAAATTAAACGCTCAACAAAAAATTTAAGTCTTTGTTTATGCTCACCTCAATTTGTGCCTTTTCATTACATTGTAATCTACTTGTCTATATTTTGGCATCTATTGAGGCTTAACTAAATTTTTATTTACTTTATCTCAAATTAATGTTAAATATATATTTTAACTTCACCATTGCTTTGAATAGTAAATCAGTTGCCGTTTTTATGTGATTCCAACTATCGGTTATGAAGCACCCTCATTTCACCAACAGAGACACGATGGCTGGGCACGGTGGCGCAGCGGTAGAGTTGCTGCCTTACAGCGAATGCAACGTCGGAGACCCGGGTTCGATCCCGACTACGGGTGCTGTCTGTACGGAGTTTGTACGTTCTCCCCGCGACCTGCGTGGGTTTTCTCTGAGATCTTCAGCTTCCTCCGACACTCCAAAGACGTACAGGTTTGTAGGTTAATTGGCTTGGTAAATTTAAAATTTGTCCCTAGTGTGTGTATAGGACAGCGTTAATGTGCGGGGATCGATGATCGGCGTGGACCCGGTGGGCCGAAAGGGCCTGTTTCCACGCTGTATCTCTAAACTAAACTAAACGAAACTACGGGTGCTGTCGGTATGGAGTTTGTACGTTCTCCCTGTGACCTGCTTGGATTTTCTTCAGGTGCTCTGGTTTCCTCCCACACTCCAAAGGCGTACAGGTTTGTAGGTTATTTGGCTTTGGTAATAAATTGTAAATCTCAGTGGCATTGCAGATATGCTTTCAGTTGGAAGTGTTACTTTTGAAGTTTAGTTTTAGTTTAGAGATACCGAGCAAAAACAGGCCTTTCGGCCCACCAAGTCCCCGCCGACCAGTGATCACCCCGCCCGCTAGCACACTAGGGACAATTTACAATCTTTACCGAACCCAATTAACCTACAAACCTGTACGTCTTAGGAGTGTGGGAGGAAGCCGGAGCACCCAGGGAAAACCCATGCAGTCACGGGGAGAAAGTACAAACTCCGTCCAGACAGCACCCGTAGTCAGGATCGAACCCAGGTCTCTGACTCTGTGAGGCAGCAACTCTACCACTGCACCACCGTGCCGCCCTAAATCTGCCCTGTATCTTGATGATTTGCCATTGTCAGACAAATGGACACAAATAAATGCTAGGATGTTAGGCACGGTGGTGCAGCGGTAGAGTTGCTGCATTTCAGCACCAGAGACCCGTGTTCGATCCCGACTACGGGTGCTGTCTGTACCGCGTTTGTACGTTCTCCCCGTGACCTGGGTGGGTTTTCTCCGGGTGCTCCGGTTTCCTCCCATACTCCAAAAACATACAGGTTTGCAGGTTAATTGGTTTCTGTAAAATAGTAAATTGTCCCTAGTGTGTGTAGGATAGTGTTAGTTTGTGGGGAACGCTGGTTGGTGCAGACCTACTGGGCCGAAGGGCCTGTTTCCATGCAGTATCTCTAAACTAAACCGAACAACTGGATCTCCGGGATGTCCGGTTTCCTCCCACACTCTAAAGATGCATAGGTTTGTTTGTTAATTGACTATGGGTGCTGTCTGTACGGTGTTTGTACGTTCTCCCTGTGACCTGCGTGGCTTTTCTACGGGTGCTCCAGTTTTCTCCCACACTCTAAAGACGTACAGGTTTGTATGTTAATTGATTTCGGTAAATTAGTTCATTGTCCTAAGTGTGTGTAGGATAGTGTTAGTTTGTGGGGATCGCTGGTCGGTCCAGGCCTAGTGGGCCGATCAGTCTGTTTCGGCACTGTATCTCTAAACTAAACTGGAAAATTTCTCTTTGCCTGTTATGTGCTGGTGCAGCCAGGCAGTGTGAGTGGTCTGGTCTCCAGAGCACTGAGAGGCCACCCTATCTCTGAACCTCTGCCAGATGAAGACACCGCTGTAAAAACATGTCAGTTGCTATCACATTATCGGGCTCAGTGGCTCTTCAACATTAGCTGCTGCGATAAGGGAAACCAGAGACTCCTGGCTCCCCATAAAAATAAACAAAAAGCCTTTGCAGTTAATCAAGGTGATAGTTTGATCTCGAAAAGAAAAATACCACTGGTGACACTGCCGACTCAAAAGTTGAGACATTCCAGTTAAGGGACAGTGAAAAGGGAAAAAAATACGTTTAATTTAGTTTAGTTTAGAGATACAACATGGAAACAAGCCCTTCGGCCCACCGAGTCCACACCGACCAGCGATCCCCGTACACCAACACTGCCCTACACACACTGGGGACAATTTTTACATTTAGTAACCAAGCCAATTAACCTACAAACCTGTACATCTTTGTAGTACGGGAGGAAACTGAAGATCTCGGGGGAAACTCACGCAGGTTACAGGGAGAACTCCACACAAGCAGCACCCGTAGTCAGGATGGAACCCGGGTCTCTGGTGCTGTAAGGCAGCAACTTGAGGAAGGACTTTCTTGCTATTGAGGGAGTGTAGCGTAGGTTCACAAGGTTAATTCCCGGGATGGCGGGACTGTCATATGTTGATAGAATGGAGCGGTTGAGCTTGTATACTCTGGAATTTGGAAGGATGTGAGGGGATCTTATTGAAACATATAAGATTATTAAGGGTTTGGACACGCTAGAGGCAGGAAACATTTTCCCGATGTTGGGGGAGTCCAGAACCAGGGGCCACACTTTAAGAACAAGGGGTAAGCCGTTTAGAACGGGGATGAGGTAAAAACTTTTTCACACAGAGAGTTGTGAATCTGTGGAATTCTCTGTCTCAGAGGGCGGTGGAGGCCGGTTCTCTGGATACTTTCAAGAGAGAGTAAGATAGAGCTCTTAAAGATAGCGCAGTCAGGAGATATGGGGGCTAGGCAGGAACGGGGTACTGATTGTGGATGATCAGCCATGATCACATTGAATAGCGGTGCTGGTTCGAAGGGCCGAATGGCCTACTCCTGTACCTATTGTCTATTGTGCTGCGCCACCGTGTAATTTGGGATCTCTCAATCCAAAGTCTCCGTGCAGAAACAAACCTCAGATAAGATGTCCATTCATGTTTCACTGAGGTTAAAGTGAGAGGCGGAAAATAATTTCGAAGTTGGTTATTTTTATGTACAGTTCAAGGAACAATGGAATTTCTTACAGGATTCTCCATCTTGGCTGGGCCATTTGAGCACCTACATCAAGAGTGATGCCGAGACACAAAGTGCTGGAGTAACTCAGCGGGACAGGCAGCATCTCTGGAGAGAAGGGATTGGTGACGTTTCGGGTCGAGGCCCTTCTTCAGACTGCCCCTACCGTGACTGTCCAACGTATATTTTTCAAGCAACAATACTAAAACCATGGGCTTTATCACATATGTTGAAAGAACAGCAGATGCTGGTTTACACTGAAGATAGACAGAAAATGCTGGAGTAAGTAAGTAAGTAAGTAAGTAAGTAAGTAAGTAAGTAAGTTTATTGGCCAAGTATTCACAAACAAGGAATTTGCCTTGGTGCTCTGCCCACAAGTAACAACATGACATACAGTGACAGTTACGAATGACTCAGAAAACACTAAACATTAATAATAATAAAACATCAATGATAAAACACCATTGATCAAGCATGTGAACTAACAAAATACCAGATCAATGGGAGGCTACAGATTTTTAGCTGTTCGTGGATCTACTCGTGGATAGAAAGTGTTTTTATATCTGGCTGTGGCAGCTTTGACAGTCCGGAGTTGCCTTCCAGAGGGAAGTGATACAAAGAGTTTGTGGCCAGGGTGAGAGGGGTCAGAGATGATCTTGCCCGCTCGCTTCCTGAGTAACATAACAGATCAGGTAGCTTCTCTGGAGTGAAGCAATAGGTTATGTTTTGGGTCGAGACCCTTCTTCTGTTCTGGTTAAAAGGCACACGGCAGCCAACTGTCAGTCGCTTGTCTTCATCTTGTTTTTCTCTCTCACTTTTAATTACAAGTTTTCGTGTACCTTGTTGTGAGTTGTGACTGTTGGCAGACCAATTTCCCCCTGGGGACGAATATAGTTCTATCGTATCGTATCGTACATACTGGGGGGGGGGCAATTTACAGAGGCCTTCTTCTTCTTGCGAATGAAACACAAACCAAAGGAATAGTTAGATCTCAAGTCGGGTGTTGAACAGTCAGGTTGTTGTCTCTGTTGGTGTCAATGTCTGCCAGGCCCTGAGCTCCATTTGGTGGGTGGTAGAGCGGGCACCCAGAGATGACATGGTTGGCTGCCTGTTGTTCTGCTCCGCATTCACAGGCTGGGCTCGGGCGGAGCCCCCATCTCCACACGCTGGCATTGAAACGCCCAACTCCAGTACCAAGTCTGTTGAACTTCACCCATGCTCCTCTGGGGAGGTCAGACCCTGGACAGCTTTTATCTGGTGAAGGCCAATTAAGCTACAAACCTGCACGTCTTTGGGATTTGGAGGAAACGAGGAGACGCAGAAAAATGTGAGGTGTTGGAAAGTCGAAATAGGGCAGGACCAACGTAGTGAATGGTGGGGGTCTGGGGAGTGTTGTAGAGCAGAGGGATCTAGGAGCGCAGGTACATGAAGGTTCCTTCAAGGTGGCATCGCAGGTGGTCAAAAAGGCTTTTGGCACATTGCCCTTCATCAGTCAGAGTACTGAGAATAGATGTTGGGAGGTCATGTTGCAGTTGTATAAGGCATTGGTGAGGCCACATTTAGAGCATTGTGTTCAGTTCTGGGCACCACGTTTCAAGAAAGATGTTGTTAAGTTGGAAAAGGTGCAGAGAAGATTTACAAGAATGTTGCCAGGACTAGAGGGTGTGAGCTATAGGGAGAGGTTGGGCAGGCTGGGATTCTATTCCCTGGAGAGCAGGAGGATGAGGGATGATCTTATGGAGGTGTATAAAACCACGAAAGGAGTAGATCGGGTGGACGCAAAGAGTCGCTTACCCAGAGAGGGGGAATCGAGAAACAGAGGGCATAGGTTTAAGGTGAAGGGGAAATGTTTAATGTGAATCTGAGAGGCAACTTATTCACGCAAAGGGTGGTTGGTGTACGGAACAAGCTGCCGGAAGAGGTAAGGGCCTGTCCCACTCAGGTGTCATTTGCGTGTCATTTACGCAACATCATTTACACGTCACGATGCACGACGCATGACGCACGCGTCGTGACGAGCTTATGGTGCGCATTACGCGCGCATGGTGCGTGCTGACGTAGGCAGTGACGCCCGGCCGTGCGAGGCACCCCATTTTGGGATGAACAAAATGTGCAAATGACACCCAAGTGGGACAGGCCCTGTAGTTTACCGTTTTGGCTGTTTGGCTTCAACTTAAACTCCTGGCAAAGCCCAAAGCCATGAGATACTCTGCGGCACGGTGGCGCAGCGGTAGAGTTGCTGCTTTACAATGCCAGAGACCTGGGTTCGATCCTGAGTGCAGGTACTTGTCTGTTTGGAGTTTGTATGTTCTTCCCGTGACCTGCGGGGGTTTTCTCCAGGAGCCCCGGTTTCCTCCCACAGTCCAAAGACATATAGGTTTGGGGGCCTATTGTTGTTAAAATTGGAAATTGTTCCTAGTGTGTGTAAGATAGTGTTAAGGGCCTGTCCCATGAGCATGCGACCTGCATGCGGCAAGCGCGAACAAACCAGAAGCGGGGGCCACGTGGAGGTCGAGTGAGTGACGTGAAGTTCGAGCGAATTCCGCGGGAAGTTCGTTCATGACGTATGGCGTCAAGACGCTGCATATGGCGTTGAGACACTGTGCACGCCCGTCGAGGCGGTGCGTACGGCAATGAGGCGGCTGCGGGCCGGCAGGCCGTTGCCGCACGGAATTTTTGAACACGGTCAGTTTTTCAGAGCCCAGCTTCGCACAACTCCATACGGCTCCAGTGATCGAAGTGGGACCGGCCCCACCAGGCCGTACGGCTCAAGCGACCACGTTAGGTCGCGCTTGCCGCATGGAGTCGCATGCTCGTGGGACAGGCCCTTTAGTGTGCGGGGATCGGCTGGTAGGCTGAAGCGGCTGTTTCCGCGCTGTATCTCTGAACTAAACTGAACTAAAGATGTTGCCTGACCTGCTGAGTTACTCCAGCACTTTGAGTCTTTTCACTGTCCCTCAGTACGCACAACAATAATAACCCTAAACCTAAACTTAAATGTATTTAACATGACTTTCCCAATGCAGAACTGTTCAAAATATAAATTAGTTAATTTTAAAGATTTTTTTTTAAGTATCACTAAATTATTTAAACTTTGGATTTATTTTACCAAAGCCAACCAATGTCAGTGCATGTTTACCGCTTTGCATTGCAACATACATTATTACATTGCAACCTGTCGTTAAGCTGGAAAGAGTACAGAGAAGATTTACGAGAATGTTACCAGGACTTGAGGGCCTGAGCTACAGGGAGAGGCTGGATAGGCTTGGACTTTATTCGTTGTAGTGCTGGAAGAAGAGGGGTGATTGTATAGAGGTGTATAAAGGACGCATGTAGACATAGGTTTAAGGCGAAGGGAAAAAGATTTAATAGGTGTATGGGACGAGCTGCCAGAGGAGGTAGTTGTGGCAGGGATCATAACAGCATTTAAAAGACACTCGGATATGGATATGGATATGTACATGGATATGTACATGGATAGGAAAAGTTTATAGGGATCTGGGCCAAATGCAGGCAAATGGGACCAGCTTAGATGGGACATCTTGGCTGGCATGGACGAGTTGGGCCGAAGGGCCTTTTTCCACACTGTATGACTCAATGGCTCTACAACAAACAAATGAAGATTAAATGCGGCACGGTGGTGCAGTGGTAGAGTCGCTGCCTTACAGCGCTTGCAGTGCCAGAGACCCTGGTTCAATCCCGACTACAGGTGCTGTCTGTACGGAGTTTGTACGTTCTCCCCGTGACCCACGTGAGTTTTCTCCGAGATCTTTGGTTTCCTCCCACACTCCAAACACGTACAAGTATGCAGGTTAATTGGCTTGGTATAAGTGTAAATTGTGCTTAGTGTGTGTAGGGTAGTGTTAATGTGCGGGGATCGCTGGTCGGTGCGGACTCGGTGGGCCGCCGAAGGGCCTGTTTCCGCGCTGCATCTCTAAAACTAAAACTAAAAAACAGCATTTAAAAGACACTCAGACAGGTGCGTGGATAGGAAAGGTTTAGAGGGATCTGGGCCAAATGCAGGCAAATGGGACTAGCTTAGATGGGGCATCTTGGCCGGCATGGACGAGTTGGGCCGAAGGGCCATTTTCCACGCTGTATGACTCATTGGCTACACAACATACAAATGAAGATTAAGTCGGGGCTTGTCTGTTCATGCTGCAGTTGCAATTTTGTCCTGGGCTGAACAACACAATTGATCAATGTCCTCTCCACACATTTAGAATAAAGTGAAACTAAGTATTTACCACGTCTCTATAAACCTTTCCTTCATGTGGAGCAGGAATCAATCAGTGATGATTACAGTGCAGAATACGTAAATTGCGTTTCATACTACAACATATATCATGTCATGCATTTATAAGCAAATAAGAAAGAGTTTATCAAACAACTTTTCATGAGGAAGTGCCCTTTGATTGAGGTCTGGAAGGAGTCTGTAGGGGTAGAAGGATGAGAGGGGATCTTATAGACACATGTAACATTCTTAAGGGATTGGACAGGCTAGATGCAGGAAAAATGTTCCCGAAGTTGCGGGGAGTCCAGAACCAGGGGTCACAGTTTAACAATGAGGGGTATGTCATTTAGCACTGAGATGAGGAAAAACGTTATCACCCAGACAGTTGTGAATCTGTAGAATTCTCTGCCAAAGAAGGCAGTGAAGGCCAATTCACTGGATGTTTTCACACATAGGGTTGCGAGTGTCTGGAATGAGCTGCCAGAGGAGGTAGTTGTGGCTGGGATTATCCCAATGTTTAAGAAACGGTTAGACAGGTACATGGATAGGACATGTTTGGAGGGATATGGACCAAGCGCAGACAGGTGGGACTAGTGTAGCTGGGACATGTTGGGCAAGTTGGGACTAGTTGGGACTGGTGGGACTAGTGTAGCTGGGACATAATGTGGGCAAGTTGTGCCGAAGGGCCTGTTTCCACACTGTATCACTCTATGATTCTAGAATTAGATTTAGCTCTTAGGGCTAATGGCATCAAGGGATATGGGGAGAAAGCAGAACGGGGTACTGATTTTGGTTGACCAGCCAAGATCATATTGAATGGCGGTGCTGGCTCGAAGGGTCGAATGGTCTACTCCTGCACCTATTTTTCTTTTTTTCTATGTATGATTTGGGTGGAAGATGGAGGGAGATTTAGCACTTAGGGCTAATGGAATCAAGGGATATGGGGAAAAAGCAGGAACGGGGTCCTGATTTTGGATGATCAGCCATTATCATATTGAAGGATTTGAGTATAGGAGCAGGGAGGTTCTACTGCAGTTGTACAGGGTCTTGGTGAGACCACACCTGGAGTATTGCGTACAGTTTTGGTCTCCTAATCTGAGGAAAGACATTCTTGCCGTAGAGGGAGTACAGAGAAGTTTCACCACACTGATTCCTGGGATGTCAGGACTTTCATATGAAGAAAGACTGGATAGACTTGGCTTGTACTCGCTAGAATTTAGAAGATTGAGGGGGGATCTTATAGAAACTTACAAAATTCTTAAGGGGTTGGACAGGTTAGATGCAGGAAGATTGTTCCCGATGTTGGGGAAGTCCAGGACAAGGGGTCACAGTTTAAGGATCAAGGGGAAATCCTTTAGGACCGAGATGAGAAAAACATTTTTCACACAGAGAGTGGTGAATCTCTGGAATTCTCTGCCACAGAAGGTAGTTGAGGCCAGTTCATTGGCTATATTTAAGAGGGAGTTAGATGTGGCCCTTGTGACTAAAGGGATCAGGGGGTATGGAGAGAAGGCAGGGATGGGATACTTAGTTGGATGATCAGCCATGATCATATTGAATGGTGGTGCAGGCTCGAAGGGCCGAATGGCCTACTCCTGCACCTATTTTCTATGTTTCTATGTTTCTATGAATAGTGGTGCTGGCTCGATGGGCTGAATAGCCTACACCTGCACCTATTTTCTCTGTTTCTGTGTACAGTAGTTAGTCTATTCATAGTTAAACTGCCTGACAGAAGGGGTTCGACCTGAACCGCCACCTATTCCTTCTCTCCAGCGATGGGGCCTGACCCGTTGAGTTACTCCAGCATTTTGTGTCTATCTTTAGTGTAAACCAGCATCTGCAGTTCCTTCTTACTAATATTTACGCGGCCTGGTTTTGAATTCACTCCATCCATTCCACTCCATTCATCATTCTAAAAGTCCTTTTTTTGATTAAAAACCCCAGTCCCCATCTGGTGTTGTGAATCAAACATCTTTTCCCTTCTTAGACACAAAAAGCTGGAGTAACTCAGCGGGACAGGCAGCATCTCTGGAGAGAAGGAACCAGTGACTGAGTCTGAAGAAGGGTCCCGTCTCGAAACGTCACCCGTTTCGTTTTCTCCAGAGAAACTGCCTGTCCCGCTGAGTTACTCCATCTTTTTGTGTGTCCATCTTCGGTTTAAACCAACATCTGCAGTATCTTCTTACACATCTTTTCCCTTCTCTTCTTTGAACAGTCCCAGTTTTGGTTTTCATTTTTCCTTCAACAAGGTCTTGTCCCTGGAATAATTTAAAAGCCCGCGTAAAAATAAAAATGACAGCTTGTCACTGTCATTACTTTTAAGCACCAGTACTAAGTTACCATAATACTCTGCCTCCCTCTAGTCTTAAGAAATCAAACACAGATCATGCGATCGCAGCGGTAGAGTTGATGCCTTCCAGAGCCAGAGTCCCAGGTTCAATCCTGACTACGAGTGCTGCCTGTACGGAGTTTGCACGTTCTCCCCTTGTCCAGTGTGGCTTTTCTCCGGGTGCTCCGCTTTCCTCCCATGCTCCAAAGACGTGCGGGTTTGTAGGCTAATTGGCTTGGTAAAATTGTAAATTGTCCATAGAGTGTGTCGGCTTAGTGTGTTAGTGTGCGGGGATCGCTGGTCGGCGCGGACTCTGTTTCCACGCTGTATCTCTAAACTAAATTAAACTAAACTAAAGTTTCTGCTTGACCCACTGTGTTGTTTAATCATAGTTATACAGTGCAGAAACAAGCCCTTTGGCACAAGTCATCAATGCCAACCAAGATACCCCATCTAAGCTAGCCCTATTTTGAACAGTTTAGGGCCATTTGCCTCTAACCCTTTCACCTGTCCAAGTGTCTCTAAAATGCTGTGATAGAACCTGCTTAGTTTAGTATAATGTCACGTGTACCGAGGTATAGTGACAAGCTTTTGGTTATGTGCTAACCAGTCAGCAGAAAGACAATACATGATTACAATCGAGCCGTCCACAGTGTACAGATACATGCTAAAGGGACTAACGTTTAGTGCAAGACACAGTCCAATAAAGTCCGATTAAAGACAGTCCGAGAGTCTTCAATGAGGTAGATAGTAATAATAATATTATAATAATAACTTTATTTATAAAGCCATTTAAACAACTGCAGTTGCCACAAAGTGCTGTACATGAGAACTCATGGACAAGAAGTTATTACAAACCATTAAAAACCGTAAAACAAAGGACTATAAAACAGTAAAAATTAAAAGACATTAAAAGCACTAAAAACAGGAGCAATGTCTCAGCCAGTGTCGAAAGCCAGAGAATAAAAATGAGTTTTTAGGGTGGATTTGAAGATGGACAGTGAGGGGGCCTGTCTGATGTGCAACGGCAAGGTGTTCCAGAGTGCCAGAGCAGCAACAGAAAAGGCTCTATCCCCTCTGAGCTTCCGCTTAGACCTTGGTACCTCAAGGAGCAGCTGATCAGCTGACCTGAGGCACCGGGCAGGAGCGTAGTATCTCAGGACCGCTCTCTAGTTGTTGATAGGATGGTTCAGTTACAATCCTGATTCAACCACTTCCTCTGGCAGCTCGCTCCATACCACCACCTGAGTGAAAGGGTCGCCCCACTGCTTTCTATTAAATCTTTCCCCCCGACCTTTAACCTATGACCTTTGGTTTTAGATTCCCCAACTCTGGTTTACACAGGGAGTTGTGAGTCTGTGGAATTCTCTGCCTCAGAGGGCGGTGAGGGCCGGTTCTCTGGATACTTTCAAGAGAGAGCTAGATAGGGCTCTTAAAGATAGCGGAGTCAGGGGATATGGGGAGAAGGCAGGAACGGGGTACTGATTGTGGCTGATCAGCCATGATCACATTGAATGGCGGTGCTGGCTCGAAGGGCCGAATGGCCTACTCCTGCACCTATTGTCTATTGTCTATTGTTTTGTTTAGTTTAGTTTATTGTCACGTGTACAGACATACAGTGAAAAGCTTTTAATGCGAGCTAACCAGTCAGTGGCAAGACAATACATGATTACAATCGAGCCGTCCACAGTGTACAGATACATGAAAATGGGAACCGTGTGAATAACTGAGTGCAAGATAAAGTCAGTGAAGTCCGAAAAAAGATAGCCTAAGGGTCTCCAATGAGGTGGATAGTAGTTCAGGACTGCTCTCTGGTTGGGGTAGGATGGTTCAGTTACCTGAT
This sequence comes from Leucoraja erinaceus, assembly GCF_028641065.1. Classification (NCBI taxonomy): domain Eukaryota; kingdom Metazoa; phylum Chordata; class Chondrichthyes; order Rajiformes; family Rajidae; genus Leucoraja; species Leucoraja erinaceus. Next base: position 32,009,130 of record NC_073378.1, on the reverse strand, counting down.
AACAGCTGGGAAGAAACTGTCCCTGAATCTGGAGGTGTGCGTTTTCTCACTTCTATATCTTTTGCCTGATGGGAGAGGGGGGATGTCTGTATCTTTGTATCTGTGTCTCTGTGTCTTTGGGTGTAAGACTGCATTCACCATATCGATTCTCCTCATGATTTTATACACCTCTATAAGATCACCCACCCCCTTAGCTTCCTGCGCCCCAAGGAATAAAGTCCTAGCTTGTCCAACCTTTCCCTATTGCTCAGGCCCTTGTGTCCCGGTAACATCCTCGTAAATCTTCTCTGCACTCATTCCAGCTTAATGACATCCCTCTAATAGCAGGGTGGCCAAAACTGAACACAAAGGACAGACACAAAAAGCTAGAATAACTCAGCGGGACAGGCAGCGTCTCTGGAGAGAGGGAATGGGTGACGTTTCGGGTCGAGATCCTCTTCAGACTGGTTAAGGGCCCTGTCCCACGATGCGAGTTTACCCAAGAGGTCTCCCCCCAAAATCAAACTCGTGGTAAGTACGTAGAATGTACGTAGCGGGTACGTCGGATGCTCGTGAATGTCTCGTAGCGGCTCGTAACGCTAACGGCAGGTACTCGGGAAACGCGGAAACTTGTGAAGTTTTTTCAACAGTGTGAAAAATGTCCAAGAGTAAAAAAATACTCGTGATGAAGTACCACGAGTTTGATTTTTTCTTTAAATCGGGAGAGCTCTTGGGTAAATTTTCATCGTGGGACAAGGACTTTAGGGATAAGGGAAACGAGAGCTATTGATGATGATGTGAAGAGATAAAGAACAATGAATAAAAGATATGAAAAAAAAAGTAACAATGTTAAAGGAAACAGGCAAACAAAATGTTTGTTGTCTTCTTTTATGTGGTGGGTGGGGGAAGGGGAAGGGAGAAACTTTATTTCCTAGTCCCTACCTGGTCGGAGAGGCGGCTTCTTTGCCCCTTCCTCGCGATCTACCATCGGGACTGGAGTGGCGTCTCCTACCAGACCGGCCTGAACCCCAGCTTCGGCAGCGGCGCAGCTCTGAAACACCGTCACGGAGCGGGCGATGCCTTACCGGGTCGCCGTGCGGTAAGCTCCGGAATGCTGTAACCGCCAACTCCAACATCGAGGAGCTGCAGTCTGTGGAGCGTCCAGCCGCGGGCGGCGCTGGATTTAAAACACCGCGGAGCCTGGGATCTCTCGCCGAGATCGCCAGAGTCGGAGCTCCAACCAGCGCGGCCTGTGGACATTGGGAGCCGTGGTCTCCGGGGAGGAAGCGGCCGTTCCAGACACTCCAAGCCGCTGAGGAGTGTTCACCCGACGCCGGAGCTCCATCATCCGGCAAGAGGGCCTGAAAACATTGGGCTGGCTGCGGAGGCCACAAATAGGCCCCAACCTCGGGTGTTTCACAGAGGAAAAGGACTGAACTTTCTAGTGCCTTTCTCCACAGATTCTGCTGTGGGGGGACGTTCATGTTGAATTCTATAATGTGTTGTGTCATTTTAATTTTTTTAATTTTTCTATGGATGTACAGAAACCTAATTATTTATTCTATGTAAAGCACTTTGGTTTCAACGCGAGTTGATTTAAACGTGCTATATAAATAAAATTTACTTACTTACATTGTTAGCTGTTTGTTAGGTGAAAACGAGAAACTGGTGTGGCGTGGGTGGGGGAGGGATAGAGAGAGAGAGGGAATGGCGGGGCAACCTGAAGTCAGATAAGTCAATATACCACTGGGCTGTAAGCTGCCCAAGCGAAATATGAGGTGCTGTTCCTCCAATTTGCGTTTAGCCTCACTCTGACAATGGAGGAGGCCCAGGACTGAAAGGTCTGTGTAGAAATGGGAGGGAGAATCCAAGTGTCTGGCAACTGGTAGACCAGGTAAGATCAAGCGGGCCGAGCGGAGGTGAACACGGTTCCTTTCCTTTTTGGCTCCAGATTCCAGCATCTGCAGTCTCGTGAGTATCTGTAATAGTTTTGGATAACTTACAGTAGATATGTAGAAATACGTCAACTGTCTGATATGTTCAGGACAGGTGATGTCAGCATGCATGAAGGTGAGAATTTGGAGCCTTACATGATATAAACACTTAATACAGTCTCGCATACAATGGCCTGCTTGTTTCAGGGTGTGCAACCCTGGTCGCATGGGGAAAAAAATGTAGCAAACATCTGATAAAAACAAATCACGTAATTTGATAAAGACTGCACACAAGGAAAGGGCATATTATTTTACCTGCATTGATAAAGGACCCATTCATAAGAGTGTAAACACAATGAACTGCAGATAGAGTCATAGATTAATACAGTGTGGAAACAGGCTCTTCGGCCCAACTCTCCCACATCGGCCAACAATGTCCCAGCTACACTAGTCCCACTTGCCTGCGCTTGGTCCATAACCCTCCAAACCTGTCCTATACATGTATCTGTCCAACGGTTGCTTAAACAATGGGATAGTCCCAGCCTCAACTACCTCCTCTGGCAGCTTGTTCCATACACCCACCACCCTCTGTGTGAAAAGGTTACCCCTTTGATTCCTATTAAATCTTTTCCCCTTCGCCTTGAACCTATGTCCTCTGGTCCTCGATTCTCCTATTCTGGGTTAAAGAGTAGGGGAATCAGTGCTGGGACCGCAGCTATTTACAATATACATTAATGATTTAGATGAAGGGATTAAAAGTAACATTAGCAAATGCAGATGACACATTGCAGATGACACAAAGCTGGGTGGCAGTGTGAACTGTGAAGAGGATGCTATGAGGATGCAGGGCGACTTGGACAGGTTGGGTGAGTTGGCAGATGCATGGCAGATGCAGTTTAATGTGGATAAATGTGAGGTTATCCACTTTATTGGCAAAAACAGGAAGGCAGATTATTATCTAAATGGTGTTAAGTTGGGAAAAGGGGAAGCACAACGGGATCTGGGGGTCCTTGTTCATCAGTCAATGAATGCAAGCATGCAGGTACAGCAGGCAGTGAAGAAAGCGAATGGCATGCTGGCCTTCATAACAAGAGGAGTTGAGTATAGGAGCAAAGAGGTCCTTCTGCAGTTGTACACGGGCCCTAGTGAGACCACACCTGGAGTATTGTGTGCAGTTTTGGTCTCCCAATTTGAGGAAGGACATTCTTGCTATTGAGGGAGTGCAGCTTATGTTCACTCACTAAGTTAATTCTTGGGATGGCGGGACTGCCATATGTTGATAGAATGGAGCGGCTGGGCTTGTATATTCTGGAATTTGGAAGGATGAGAGGAGGTCTTAATTAAACATATAAGATTATTAAGGGTTTGGACACACTAGAGGCAGGAAACATGTTCCCGATGTTGGGGAAGTCCAGAACCAGGGGCCACAGTTTAAGAACAAGGCGTGAGCTATTTAGAATGGGGATGAGGAAAAACTTTTTCGCACAGAAAGTTGTCTCTGTGGAATTCTCTGCCTCAGAGGGTGGTGGAGGCCGGTTCTCTGGATACTTTCAAGAGAGAGCTGGACAGAGCTCTTAAAGATAGCGGAGTCGAGGGATATGGGGAGAAGGCAGAAACGTGATACTGATTGTGGATGATCAGCCATGATCACATTGAATGGCAATGCTGGCTCGAGGGGCTGAATGGCCTACTCCTGCACCTATTGCCTATTGTCTATTGTCTATTGTCTATTAACTCTGTGCATCTACCTGATATATTCCTCTCATGATTTTGTATACCTCTATAAGATCTCCTCTCATCCTCCTAGGCTCCATGGAATAGAGACCCAGCCTACTCAACCTCTCCCTATAGCTCATACCCACTAGTCCTGGCAACATCCTCATAATTCTTTTTATTCGGGTCGCGGGGATAACGTCCAAATTCCGTGCAGGCAAGCACCCGCAGTCGGGATCGAACCCGGGTCTCTGGCGCTTGCTGCCCTGGATCTGTTAATTCAAGTTTTCCTGCCAGTTTGGACAAGCATTTTCTGGGAGAGTGGCCTAATTTACCATCAAAATAATTCGGCGACTGGGAATTGTATTCACCACTGTCTAGTCCTGTGGAACAAAAGGGTTCGTCAACCAAGAACTGGTTGAGAGATCAGGTTTCCCCACAGCTAACAATATCTTTAAAATAACAAAGTTCTAATTAAAAAAAAACATGTTCCGTGTTTCATATTCCTCTCGTCTCCCTTGTGTCTTCCATTCTGTGAAATATCCACAGATATTGGGGGAGTCCAGAACCAGAGGCCACAGTTTAAGAATAAACGGGTTAGCCACTTAGAACGGAGATGAGGAAAAACTTTTTAACCCAGAGAGTTTTGAATCTGTGGAATTCTCTGCCTCAGAAGGGGAGGCCAATTCTCAGGATGCTTTCAAGAGAGAGTAATGGGCCTGTCCCACTCGGCGATTTTTTCGCCCGCGGCCGGCATCATATCAGGGTCGCCAAACGATTTTGACAATTTCAAAACCCAGCGGCAACAAATAAATGTTGCAACGCTTGAAAAATCACCGCGCATCAATACATGATCACGCGGCATCACTGCAGTGTCATACGTCATCACAACACGTCATACGCCAAAAAAATCGCCCAGTGGGACAGGCCCTTTAGATAGAGCTCTTAAAGATAGCGGAGTCAATGGATACGGGGAGAAGGCAGGAATGGGGGTACTGATTGTGGAAGATCAGCCATGATCACAGTGAAGCTCTGCTGGCTCGAAGGGCCGAATGGCCTAATCCTGCACCTATTGTCTATTGTCCAGCTATCAACCTCCTGGACTCCACTTATCCTGACATGTTGTGCAGTTCGAATGGCAATAATTCCACCATTGTGTGTCTTGCCTCCAACAGCTTTGTTCCACTGCTCTGGACTTGCTGAGCATCTCCACTGCCCCTCCTCTCACCCTTCCTTATGTTTTAACGTGATTTTTCTTCATATCGTTCAGTATAAAATTCGGTTCGGTAATAACAAAATCACGAGAGGAATAGATCGGATGGGCGCACTGTGCCCCTGTCCGCAGCAGGAGGAATCGAGGACCAGAGGACATAGTTTTAAGGTGAGTGGGGAAATATTTAATGGGAATCAGAGGGGTAACTTTTTCCACACAAAGGGTGGTGGGTGTATGGAACGAGCTGCCGGAATAGGTAGTTGTGGCTGGGACTATTCCAACAGGTTCAGAGATTATATGGGCCAAACACAGGCAGGTGGGACTAGGGTAGTTGGGACATGTTCGCCGGTGTGGGCAAGTTGTGCTGAAGGGCTTGTTTCCACACTGTATCACTCTATGTCTCCTATTCCATTGTTTGAAAGCAATTACACAAATGCATATTGTTTAAGAAAGAACTGCAGATGCTGGAAAAATCGAAGGTAGACAAAAATGCTGGAGAAACTCAGCGGGTGAGGCAGCATATGTGGAGAGAATGTTCCTTCGTGTGTTTTGTGTGGGGGGTGGTGTGGGGGGGTGAGGGGGAAACCGTTTCGGTCGCCTCCTCCAAGGAGAGGCGACTTTTTCCAGGTCGCCTCCCCCGTGGCCTAACAGCGAGGATCGGCGCGGCCTTTCCCGGAGACGCGCCCGGGTCTCGGGGCTCCGGCGGCGGGTGCAGCGTGGACTGTCAGCACGGAGCTGGGGCTCGCTGGAGGGGAGCGCTCCGTTCCGTTGGCCCGCAGCAGACGGCAGCCTGAAGCCGCGGTCTGCACAGCTCTAGCTGGCGCGGCGTCTACAGCCCGTGATCCCTCGTGGGGGACCCGGGGGGAAGAAGAAGCTTCCACCGCCGGCCCGCGGCCGTCTTCTACCGCGGGTCCGGTATGGACCTAACATCACCCCTGGAGGGGAGCTTCGACCGCCGGCCCTGCAGACTGCGGTGCTTATGGCTGCGACGTGGAGGGAACTTTAAATCTTCAGCCGCCGGCCTGCGGCCTACACCAACTAAAAGCTGCGGTCTCCGGTGGGGATGAGCAGACTTTGGACTTACCTGGACTTGTACCTTGTCCTTACCATCTGGACGCCCGCAGCGACTGCTGCGGAGGGTTGAGGTCCCGACCACGGGGGAAAATGGAGGAGGACTGGCCAAATTGTGTGCCTTCCACCACAGTGATGAATGCTGTGGTGGATGTTTATGTTAAAATTTTATTGTGTTTTTGTGTGTGCCCTTTATCATTGTATCGCTGCTGACATATCATTTCACTTGCACTTTTTGTGCAATGTGACAAATAAACCGTTGTATTGTATTGTATTGTATTGAGAAGGAATAGGCGATATTTGTTTAGTTTAGTTTAGAGATTCAGAGTGAAAACAGGCCCTTCGGCCCACCGAGTCTGCACCGATCAGCGATCCTTGCACATTAATACAATCCAACACACACTAGGGACAACTCATATTTACACCAAGCCAGTTAACCTACAAAAATCTACGTCTTTGGAGTGTGGCAGGAGACCGAAGATGGTGGAAAAAACCCATGCAGGTCACGGGGAGAACGTACAAACTCCGTACAGACAGCGCCTGTGGTCGTTTCGAACCCGGGTCTCCGGCGCTGCAAGCGTTGTAAGGCGGCAACTCTGCCGCTGCGCCACCGTGCCTCCATTTGTTATTTTTGGTAGAGCCAGACCTCAGGTGCTGTCTGTGTGGAGTTTGCATGTTCTGTCTTTGACCGCGTGGGTTTCCTCTGGGTGCACTGGTTTCCTCCCACATCCCAAAGATGTGCCGGTTGGTAGGTTAGTCGGCCCCTGTAAATTGCCTCCAAACGAAGCTAAATGAAACTAAACTAAACGACCAGGCAATGGGAGGGACGTGAGTGGGCGGGATGACTGGACAGAGGCGAAGGCTGGAACAGCTTTTTTAGGCCAACTGCGGTTGGAACTGTGAAATGGTAGTAAAACCTGCCGACGTTTCCACTGGTGGGAGAGTCTAGGACAAGAGGTTACAGCCTCAGAATTAAAGGACATTCTTTTAGGAAGGAGATGAGGAGACATTCCTTTAGTCAGAGGGTGGTTAATTTGTGGAAGTCATTGCCACAGAAGGCTGTGGAGGCCAAGTCAGTGGGTATTTTTAATAGACAATAGGTGCAGAAGGAGGCCATTCGGCCCTTCGAGCCAGCACCGCCTTTCAATGTGATCATGGCTGATCCACGATCAATACCCCGTTCCTGCCTTCTCCCCATATCCCTTGACTCCGCTATCTTCAAGAGCTCTATCTATCTTTCTCGTGAAAGCATCCAGAGAATTGGCCTCCACTGCCCTATGTTGCAGGGAATTCCACAGATTGGTTCTTGATTGGTACGGGTGTCAGAGGTTATGGGAAGAAGGCAGGAGAATGGGGTTAGGAGGGAAAGATAGATCAGCCACGATTGAATGGTGGAGTAGACTCGATGGGCCGAATGGCCTATTTCTACCATTCCTTATAACCATATAACTATATAACAATTACAGCACGGAAACAGGCCATCTCGACCCTTCTAGTCCGTGCCGAACACGTATTCTCCCCTAGTCCCATATACCTGCGCTCAGACCACAACCCTCCATTCCTTTCTCGTCCATATAACTATCCAATTTATTTTTAAATGATAAAAACGAACCTGCCTCCACCACCTTCACTGGAAGCTCATTCCATACAGCCACCACTCTCTGAGTAAAGAAGTTCCCCCTCATGTTACCCCTAAACTTCTGTCCCTTAATTCTCAAGTCATGTCCTCTTGTTTGCATCTTCCCTCCTCTCAGTGGGAAAAGCTTATCCACGTCAACTCTGTCTATCCCTCTCATCATTTTAAAGACCTCTATCAAGTCCCCCCTTAACCTTCTGCGCTCCAAAGAATAAAGCCCTAACTTGTTCAACCTTTGTAACTTAGTTGCTGAAACCCAGGCAACATTCTAGTAAATCTCCTCTGTACTCTCTCTATTTTGTTGACATCCTTCCTATAATTAGGTGACCAAAATTGTACCCCATACTCCAGAATTGGCCTCACCAATGCCTTGTACAATTTGAACATTACATCCCAACTTCTATACTCAGTGCTCTGATTTATAAAGGCCAGCACACCAAAAGCTTTCTTTACCACCCTATCTACATGAGATTCCACTTTCAGGGAATTGTGCACAGTTATTCCCAGATCCCTCTGTTCACCTGCATTCTTCAATTCCCTACCATTTACCATGTACGTCCTATTTTGATTTGTCCTGCCAAGATGTAGCACCTCACACTTATCAGCATTAAACTCCATCTGCCATCTTTCAGTCCACTCTTCCAACTGGCATAAATCTCTTTGTAGACTTTGAAAATCTACTTCATTATCCACAACCCCTCCTATCTTAGTATCATCTGCATACTTACTAATCCAATTTACCACACCATCATCCAGATCATTGATGTACATGACAAACAACAATGGACCCAACACAGATCTCTGTGGCACCCCACTAGTCACTGGCCTCCAACCTGACAAACAACCATCCACCATTACTCTCTGGCATCTCCCATTCAGCCACTGTTGAATCCATCTTGCTACTCCACCATTAATACCCAACCATTGAACCTTCTTAACCAACCTTCCATGAGGAACCTTGTCAAAGGCCTTACTAAAGTCCATATAGACAACATCCACTGCTTTACCCTCATCAATTTCCCGAGTAACCTCTTCAAAAAATTCAAGAAGATTAGTCAAACATGACCTTCCAGGCACAAATCCATGTTGACTGTTCCTAATCAGACCCTGTTTATCCAGATGCTTATATATATTATCTCTAAGTATCCTTTCCATTAATTTGCCCACCACTGACGTCAAACTAACAGGTCTATAATTGCTAAGTTTACTGTTAGACCCCTTTTTTAAACAATGGAACAACATGCGCAGTACGCCAATCCTCCGGTACTATTCCCATTTCTAATGATATTTGAAATATTTCTGTCATAGCCCCTGCTATTTCTACACTAACTTCCCTCAATGTCCTAGGGAATATCCTGTCCGGACCTGGAGACTTATCCACTTTTATATTTCTCAAAAGTGTCAGTACTTCCTCTTCTTTGAATCTCATAGTTTCCATAGCTACTCTACTTGTTTCCCTTACCTCACATAATTCAATATCCTTCTCCTTGGTGAATACCGAAGAAAAGAAATTGTTCAATATCACCCCCATCTCTTTTGGCTCTGCAGATAGCTGTCCAATCTGACTCTCTAATGGACCAATTTTATCCCTCGTTATCCTTTTGCTATTAATATAGCTGTAGAAACCCTTTGGATTTACTTTCACCTTACTTGCCAAAGCAACCTCATATCTTCTTTTAGCTTTTCTAATTTCTTTCTTGAGATTCTTTTTACATTCTTTATACTCCTCAAGCACCTCATTTACTCCATGCTGCCTATAATTATTGTAGATATCCCTTTTTTTCCGAACCAAGTGTCCAATTTCCCTTGAAAACCATAGCTCTTTCCTATTTTTACTATTTCCTTTCAACCGAACAGGGACATAAAGATTCTGTACTCTTAAAATTTCACCTTTAAATGTATTCCTAATGACCTAATGAATCTTGCATGTTGACTCAATGGGCAGTTTCTATGCACTATGTACCACATAGGGATTGTGCGTATGAACCAGCAGAGGAGGACAAAGGGCTTAATTAGGAAAGGGAAAATAGATTATGAAAGAAAACTGGCAGGGAACATAAAAACTGACTACAAAAGTTTTTATAGAGATATGAAAAGAAAGAGATTAGTTAAAACAAATGTAGGTCCCTTGCAGTCAGAAACAGGTGAGTTGATCATGGGGAACAAGGATATGGCGGACCAATTGAATAACTACTTTGGTTCCGTCTTCACTAAGGAAGACATAAATAATTTGCCGGAAATAGCAGGGGACCGCGGGTCAAAGGAGTTGGAGGAATTGAGTGAAATCCAGGTTAGCCGGGAAGTGGTGTTGGGTAAATTGAATGGATTAAAGGCCGATAAATCCCCAGGGCCAGATAGGCTGCATCCCAGAGTACTTAAGGAAGTAGCTCCAGAAATAGTGGATGCATTAGTAATAATCTTTCAAAACTCTTTAGATTCTGGAGTAGTTCCTGAAGATTGGCGGGTAGCAAACGTAACCCCACTATTTAAGAAGGGAGGGAGAGAGAAAATGGGGAATTACAGACCAGTTAGTCTAACATCGGTAGTGGGGAAACTGCTAGAGTCAGTTATTAAAGATGGGATAGCAGCACATTTGGAAAGTGGTGAAATCATTGGACAAAGTCAGCATGGATTTACGAAAGGTAAATCATGTCTGACGAATCTTATAGAATTTTTTGAGGATGTAACTAGTAGCGTGGATAGGGGAGAACCAGTGGATGTGGTGTATCTGGACTTCCAGAAGGCTTTCGACAAGGTCCCACATAAGAGATTAGTATACAAACTTAAAGCACAAGGCATTGGGGGTTCAGTATTGATGTGGATAGAGAACTGGCTGGCAAACAGGAAGCAAAGAGTAGGAGTAAACGGGTCCTTTTCACAATGGCAGGCAGTGACTAGTGGGGTACCGCAAGGCTCGGTGCTGGGACCCCAGCTATTTACAATATATATTAATGATCTGGATGAGGGAATTGAAGGCAATATCTCCAAGTTTATGGATGACACTAAGCTGGGGGGCAGTGTTAGGTGTGAGGAGGATGCTAGGAGACTGCAAGGTGACTTGGATAGGCTGGGTGAGTGGGCAAATGTTTGGCAGATGCAGTATAATGTGGATAAATGTGAGGTTATCCATTTTGGTGGCAAAAACGGGAAAGCAGACTATTATCTAAATGGTGGCCGATTGGGAAAGGGGGAGATGCAGCGAGACCTGGGTGTCATGGTACACCAGTCATTGAAGGTAGGCATGCAGGTGCAGCAGGCAGTAAAGAAAGCGAATGGTATGTTAGCTTTCATTGCAAAAGGATTTGAGTATAGGAGCAGGGAGGTTCTACTGCAGTTGTACAGGGTCTTGGTGAGACCACACCTGGAGTATTGCGTACAGTTTTGGTCTCCAAATCTGAGGAAGGACATTATTGCCATAGAGGGAGTGCAGAGACGGTTCACCAGACTGATTCCTGGGATGTCAGGACTGTCTTATGAAGAAAGACTGGATAGACTTGGTTTATACTCTCTAGAATTTAGGAGATTGAGAGGGGATCTTATAGAAACTTACAAAATTCTTAAGGGGTTGGACAGGCTAGATGCAGGAAGATTGTTCCCGATGTTAGGGAAGTCCAGGACAAGGGGTCACAGCTTAAGGATAAGGGGGAAATCCTTTAAAACCGAGATGAGAAGAACTTTTTTCACACAGAGAGTGGTGAATCTCTGGAACTCTCTGCCACAGAGGGTAGTCGAGGCCAGTTCATTGGCTATATTTAAGAGGGAGTTAGATGTGGCCCTTGTGGCTAAGGGGATCAGGGGGTATGGAGAGAAGGCAGGTACGGGATACTGAGTTGGATGATCAGCCATGATCATATTGAATGGCGGTGCAGTCTCAAAGGGCCGAATGGCCTACTCCTGCACCTAATTTCTATGTTTCTATGTTTTCTATGTTTCTATGAACAACAATAATCTTACTGATCTGTATGCAAAAAAATAATTTCACTGTTCATTGTTGCAGGTGCTAATAAAGGAAACATTGGATCATAGAGAAAAGGAAAGTATTGGAACTGCTAGTACATAGAGTCATAGACTCGCCCATGCTGACCAAGATGCCCCATCTACGCCAGTTAGATGCTGGTATTGTACGAGCCTCCACCATCTCCTCTGGCATCTGGTTGTGATAATGTTGCCCCTGAGGCTCCTATTACATTTTTCTGTCTTTCTCTCTCTCTCTCTCACTCCCTTCAGCCTGTCACCCGCTCCTCCTCTCTCTGTCTGTTTGTCTCTCTCTCTCTCCCTCCCCCCCCCCCCCCTCCTCCCCCCTCTCCCCCCCCCCCCCCCCTCTCTCTCCCCCCCCCCCTCTCTCCCCTCTCTCTCCCCTATCTCTCTCCCCTCTCTCTCTCTCTCTCTCTCTCTCTCTCTCTCTCTCTCTCCCTCTCTCCTCTCTCTCTCTCTCCTATCCCCTCCCTCTCTCTCCCCTCTCTCCCCTCTCTCTCCCCCCCTCTCTCTCCCCCTCTCTCTCCCCCCTCTCTCCCCCCCCCTCTCTCTCTCTCCTCTCTCCTCTCTCTCCGCTCTCTCTCTCTCTCTCTCTCTCGCTCTCTCTCTCTCTCTCCCCCTCTCTCTCTCTCCCCCTCTCCCCCCCCTTCTCCCCCTCTCTCCCCCTCTCTCTCTCTCACCCCTCTCTCTCTCTCTCTCTCTCTCTCTCTCTCTCTCTCTCTCTCTCTCTCTCTCTCTCTCGCTCCCTCCCTCCCTCCCTCCCTCCCTCTCTCTCTCTCTCTCTCTCTCTCTTTCCAAAGCCAGCTCTGTTTTTAGAAGAAGTGAAGTGTGGGAACAGAGAAGGAATCAGCGTACTGAGCAAGGTGAAGGAGTGATGTGTTGTTGCCATCCCCACCTCACTGCAGGGCATGCAAGACTGGACAGTGTACAGCAGACCTGCCAGGCAGCTTAATCACTTCCACACGACATGTCTGCACAGAAAACTTCACATCAGGTGGCACGGCAGAAGCCCAGACACACAAAATGTAATAGGAACGTTTTTTTTTAAATTGTTTACCTATTAGTAAAGAAACATAGAGACATAGAAAATAGGTGCAGGAGTAGGCCATTCGGCCCTTCAACCCAGCACCGTCATTCAATATGATCATGGCTGATCATCCACAATCAGTACCCTCAATACCATGTGCTCTAATTTTGCACACTAATCTCTTGTGTGGGACCTTGTCAAAGATGGTTTCTTGCATTATAGTTTTTGGCTTTGAGTCCGCTGAGGTTAAAAAGAGGGCCATCAGAAGTGACTGAAATTTGGAATATTGTGAGCCGTTTTGGGTCCAGTGTCGATTCATCACAGAGTCATAAGATCACACAGTGTGGAAACAGAACCTTTGGCCCAGTTTGCCCATGCCGACTTGATTAGTTAGGGGTTATGGGGAGAAGGCAGGTTGAGCGGGATCATCCATGATTGAATGGCAGAGTATCTATAGCTTATGAACTTATCAACAACCACCATGTCCCATCTGCACTAATCCTAGCTCACTGTGTTTGGTCCCTATCCCTCTAAACCTGTCCTATCCATGTACCTGTCCAAATGTTTCTTAAACGTTATGATAGTACCTGCCTCAACTACCTCCTCCGGCAGCTCGTTCCATACACCCACCACCCTCTGTGTAAAAATGTTGAGGGTATCTGAGGGTCCAGAGGAAGTGCACGAGAATGATCCCAGGGATGTTTGTGTTCACGTATGAGGAGCGTTTGATGGCTCTGGGCCTGTACTCACTGGAGTTTGGAAGGATGAGGGTGGGGGGGAGGGAGATTTCATTGAAACCTACCAAATAATGAAAGGCATGGATAGAGTTGATGGGAGAGTCTAGGACCAGAAGGCACAGCCTCAGAACAAAAGGGTGTACCTTTTGAATAAAAGAGAGGAGGGATTTCTTTAGGCAGGGGGCAGTGAATTTGTGGATTAGGGTATGGACAAGTGGCACAGAAGAGATTTGATCAGGCATGATCATATTAAATGGCACGGCAGTTTTGAAGGACCCAATGTTCCTATTTTTTTGTGTCTTGTGCTCCTATATTAGTTTACTTTAGAGATACAGCATGGAAACAGCTCAGAATAAAAGGACGTACTTTTAGAAAGAAGACGAGGGGGAATTTCTTCGGTCAGAGGGTGGTGAATCTGTGGAATTCATTGACACAGATGGCGGTGGAGGCCGTCAATGGATATTTTTAAGGCAGAGATTGACAGATTCTTGATTAGTGCGAGTGTCAGGGGTTATGGGGAGAAGGCAGGAGAATGGGGTTGAAAGGGAAAGATAGGTCAGCCACAATAGACTGGCGGAGTAGACTTGATGGGCCGAATGCCGTAATTCTACTCCTATGACCTACGAAGTTATGTACTAATGAAACGGGCCCTTCGGCCCACCGTGTCCACACTGACCATTGATCACACGTTCACGCATTGATCACACATTCATCCAGGCAATCCCATTCTCTCATCAACTCCCTACACACTAGAGGCAATTTACAGAAGCCAATTAACCGACAAAAACCGTAAGTCTGAAGAAGGTGCTCGACCCCAAAAGCCACCTATTCACTAGTGGTGAATCTCTGGAACTCTCTGCCACAGAGAGTAGTTGAGGCCAGTTCATTGGCTATATTTAAGAGGGAGTTAGATGTTGCCCTTGTGGCTAAAGGGATCAGGGGGTATGGAGAGAAGGCAGGTACGGGATACTGAGTTGGATGATCAGCCATGATCATATTGAATGGCGGTGCAGGCTCGAAGGGCCGAATGGCCTACTCCTGCACCTAATTTCTATGTTTCTATGTTTCTATGTTTCTCTCCAGAGATGCTGCCCGACCCGCTGAGTTACCCCAGCTTTATGTGTCAACCTACAAACCCCGCACGTCTTTGGGACATGCAAGGAAACTGGAGCACTCGGAGGAAACCCACACGGTCACAGGAAGAACATGCAAACTCCGCACAGACAGCCCCCGAGGTCAGGATCCATCCCAGATCTGTGGTGCCGTGTGCAAGCAGCTCTACCAGCCATTGTGTTGTTGTGTGAAACTCCATCTAGTGGCGGCACAGTGGCGTAGCGGTAGAGTTGCTGCTTCACAGCACCAGAGACCAGGGGTCCGATCCCGGTTGCGGCTGCTGGCTGTACAGAGTTTGTACATTCTCACTGTGACCACATGGGTTTTCTCCAGTTGCTCCAGTTTCCTCCCACACTCTGAAGACATAGGTTAATTGGCTTCAGTAAAAATGATAAATTGTCTCTATTATGTGTAGGATAGTGTTGGTGTGTAGGGATCGCCGGTCGGTGTGGACTTGGTGGGCTGAAGGGCCTGTGTCCGCGCTGTATCTCTCAAGACAATAGACAATAGGTGCAGGAGTAGGCCATTCAGTCCTTCGAGCCAGCACCGCCATTCAATGTGATCATGGCGGATCATCCACAATCAGTACCCCATTCCTGCCTTCTTCCCATATCCCCTGACTCCGCTATCTTTAAGAGTCCTATCTAGCTCTCTCTTGAAAGTAACCAGAGAACCGGCCTCCACCGCCCTCTGTGGCAGAGAATTCCACAACTCACAACTCTCTGTGTGAAGAAGTGTTTCCTCGTCTCCGTTCTAAATGACTTACCCCTTATTCTTAAACTGTGGCCCCTTGCTTCTGGACTCCCCCAAGATCGGAAACACGTTTCCTGCCTCTAGTGTGTCCAAACCCTTAATAATCTTATACGTTTCAATGAGATTCCCTCTCATCCTTCTAAACCCCAGAGTATACAAGCCCAGCCGCTCCATTCTCTCAGCATATGACAGCCCCGCCATCCCGGGAATTAACCTTGTGAACCTGCACTGCACTTCCTCAAGACAGTTTCATCCCAGCTGTTATCAGGCAACTGAACCATCCTACCACAACCAGAGAGCAGTGCTGAACTACTATCTAACTCTTTGGTGACATTTATGCCAAGCCAACTAACCTCCAAACCTGTACGTCTTTGGAGTGTGGGAAGATCTCAGGGAAAACCCACACAAGTCACGGGGAGAATGTACAAACTTCGTACAGACAGCACTTGTGGTCAGGATTGTATCAGGGTCTCTGGCGCTGTGAGGCAACAACTCTACCACTGCGCCATCTTCTAGAGTCATAGAGTGATACAGTGTGGAAACAAGCCCTTCGGCCCAACTTGCTCACACCGACCAACGTCAAAAACTACACTAGTCCCACTTGCCTGCCTATGGGCCATATCCCTCTAAACCTATCCTATCCATGTATCTAATTGCTTCTTAAGCGTTGCGATAGTACCTGCCTCATCTATCACTCCTCCAGCAGCTCGTTCCATACACCCACCACCTTTTGCGTGAAAAATGTACCCCTTGGATTCCTGCCGGCAGAAAAATGCATTTGTTTGAAAAACAACATTTTCTCTGGTAAAAAAAGCTGTGCTTTCTTCCTCCTTATTTTCTCCAGACGTTTGTAAAGTTAAATACTCTAATGAGTTCATCGTGTTGCCATTTTACTTTCAAAGGCAACAGAAGGCAGGCATGTGGTAGCTGGAATGTGATCGGCCTTGAGGGGAATCGCATGCTGGACTCGCAGGCAATGTGTCGTTATAGTGGTGACTCGGGCAATTCTTAAGAGAAACAAGGAACTGCAGATGTTGGAATCTGCAGCAAAACACAAAGCGCTGGTGTAACTCAACGGGTCAGGCAGCATCTCTGGAGGACATGTAGATTCAGTTTAGTTTAGGTTTAGAGATACAATGCGTAAACAGGCCCCTTAGCCCACCGAGTACAGTTGTACAGGGCCCTAGTGAGACCACACCTGGAGTATTGTGTGCATTTTTGGTCCTCTAATTTGAGGAAGGACATTCTTGCTATTGAGGGAGTGCAGCGTAGGTTTACAAGGTTAATTCCCAGGATGGCGGGACTGTCATTTGCTGAGAGAATGGAGCGGCTGGGCTTGTTTACTCTGAAATTTAGAAGGTTGAGAGGATATCTTATTGAATAAGATTGTTAAGGGTTTGGACACGCTGGAAGCAGGAAACAGGGTAAGCCATTTAGAACGGAGATGAGGAAACACTGTTTCACACAGAGAGTTGTGAGTCTGCGGAATTTTGTTGATGCCAGTTCTCTGGATACTTTCAAGAGCGAGTTGAATAGCGGAGTCAGGGGATATGGGGAGAAGGCCAGAATGGGGTACTGATTGGGGATGATCAGCCATGATTACATTGAATGGCGATGGTGGCTCGAAGGGCCAAATGGCCTACTCCTGCACCTATTGTCTATTGTCGATTGTCTAAAACATGATTTAAAAGTAAGTTTGATATCTCTCAATAATCTTTACATTTATGAATTTCCAGTCCCATTTATTACTCTCTTACATTTTCAATGTAGGCCCCAAAAAATAGTCCATTTCTTTGACAAGATGGGTCAATGCAAATGTCAGTTTCAAGTGAACTTTTCCTCACAGGGTCAGAAGTGATAGGAGTAGAAATAGGCCATTTGGCCCATCAAGTCTACTCTGCCATTCATGATTCAATCATGGATGATCTATCTCTCCCTCCTAACCCCATTCCTCTGCCTTTTCACCTTAATTCATCAAAAACAATTCTATTCCATTCTTCTTCATGTCTACATCTAGCTTTCTTATAAAAGTGAAATTAATATAAGCTTGCATTGAATAGTTCAAAGGTTCCTGATTGTCACGTACGTATAGGGTTGCCAACATTCTCACTCCCAAATAAGGGACAAAAGGTCAAAATAAGGGACATGTTCCCAACAGCAATTTGTAACCGATTGGCCGTGGCTGGATGAACGATGAGTTGGCCCCGGGTGCTGGACTGCACACAAAGCCCAGCCGGCGGGCCAGCTGAGGAGTCTTGGCCCGAGCACCGGACGTTGCGTGCGACTTTGTGTTCTGCTGCACGCAAAGTCCGGCACCTCATTTAACTCGTGAACCGATGATCAGCCATGAGAAGGAGGGGTGGTGGTGATGTCGGCGGTAAGCGAAGGTCCGAAGGTCGGACAGCTGGCTGGGCTGCCGAGTGACGGGGCCACGGGCGAGGCGCTGCTGCTGCTGCACTCCATGGGATGCACTATGTCAGGACAGGTGAGGCGGGGCCGGACGCGGTGCTCCGACCCGACAGTCCCCTCGACCCGAATAGTACCCGACCCGAGACTCTACAAGATCACTCGCATCCTCCTGCACTCCAAGGAATAAATACCTAGCCTGCCCAATCTCTCCCTGTGGCTCCAGTATTCGAGTCCTGGCAACATTCTCGTAATTCTTCTCATAGTTTAGTTGAGTGATACCACGCAGAAGCAGGCCCTTCGGCCCACCGAATCCATGCTGACCAGCGAGACCCTACACTAAGTTGACCACCGGGTGGCGCCGTGAGAGGCAGCCTCGCCCAACAGCCTGTCTTGTCCCTTTCCTCTTTGTTGTATTTAGTCCGTTTTATTTATATATGTTTTAGTTGATCTTTAGTTTTTGTATTGTGTGGGGGGGGTGGGGGGGGGCGGGTTCAGGGGAAACTTTTTTTAAACTCTTCCCCCCCCTGACAGAGATGCAACTTTTTCCGTATCGTATCTCCGTTCGCACTGCGGCCTAACATCGTGGAGCTGGAGCCCTTTATTTAGGGACCGACTGCGGGAGCTCCAACCTCAGGAGTTTCGACTGCCTCAATCATGGGAGCTTCGATCGCCCTGATCGCGGGAGCCTCGATTGCCCCGTTGCGTGGGGGGTTTGACCTCCGACGGCGGGAGCTTCGATCGCCCCGACCTCGCGGGAGAAATGCACGAAAGAAGGTACAAGTTAGTTGCCTTCCATCACAGTGGGTAATGCGAGGTCACTGAAAACAAGATGGACGTGCTGCCTGCGCTGGTGGGGACTCGGAGGGAATGCCGTGAGTACAGTGATCTTGGTGTTTGTGGGGACATGGCTCCACGAGGACATCCTGAAGTCTAGTGCGAGTGGGGACGGCTTTCCAACTGTTCGGGCGGACAGGGACTGCAGAGAGAGTTACAGCGGTCAATACAACTCTTGTCACATCGTGGTGAAGGAGCATGTGTGTGGCCCGGACATTGAACTGATGGCTGTGCGTCTCCACTTATGCTGTTTCCGTGCTGATATTGTTATATGGTTATATGGTTGTATGGTTATATGCTGTGTGCCCTAGGGATGCTCACACGCCGCTGTGGCTGTTTATGCTTAATAATGTGTCTTGTTGTCTTATTTGGTATGGTAAATCAAATTTCATTGCAGGGTACACGTGTTAATAAAAGACTATTGAACTATTGAACTCTATATCCTACACACACTAGGGACAATTTACAATTTTACCAAAGCCAATTAACCTACCAAGCTGCACATCCTTGGAGTTTGGGAGGCATCCAGAGCACTCGGAAAAACCCCACGCAGGCCACGGGGAGAATGTACAAACTCCGTATAGACAGCACCTGTGGTCAGGATTGAACCTGGGTCTCTGACGCTGTAAAGAAGCAACTCTACCGCTGTGCCACCGTGCAGACTATTCTCTTCATAATTATAATTTACATAAAGAGTACTTAACTTTTGAAAGAAAATAAAATAAATATTTTCAGCTTTGAGTTAGTGCATATGTGTATAAAGTAACTCAACGGGTAAGGCAGCATCTCTGGGGAACATGGATAGGTGACATTTCGATGCGTCTGAGGAAGGGTCCCTACCCGAAATGTCACCTATCCATGTTCTCCAGAGATGTGGTCTGACCCGCTGAGTTACTCCAGCACTTTGTGTCTTTCTTTGCAAACCAACACTCAGTTCATCTGTATAACTAATAGTCTCATCTTGACTGCTTCCTGTCTGCGCAGTATATTGATTTTAGAAAAAAACACTGCCCTGGCCATCTTACTCACAGTTCTCCTCCGCTGAGGCAGCCCTGAGGATTTTTCTGATTGATGAAAAATGAAAAGGTTATGATTGTTTAAAAAATCTTGAGATCAGCTGATTGGTCCTCTGGCCTGTCAATCACCACGGTGAAGGTAACGCCTCTTCCGGGGAGGGGGGGTGGCAGAACTATAAAACCCCGGATGCCTGGATGTGAGTCAGTCACTCTGGAAGATCGCGAGGGAGAGGCCACGACTGTCATTCTAAGCTGTGAAATCAACTGAACTGTGAGTCTGCAATGTACTTGCAATAAATGATTTATAGAAAATAGGTGCAGGAGTAGGTCATTTGGCCCTTCGAGCCGGCACCGCCATTCAATGTGATCATGGCTGATCATCCCCAATCAGTACCCCGTTCCTGCCTTCTCCCCATATCCCCGCTATTTTTAAGAGCCCTATCTAGCTCTCTCTTGAAAGCATCCAGAAATCCTGCCTCCACTGCCCTCTGAGGCAGAGAATTCCACAGACTGTGAGAAAAAGTGTTTCCTCGTCTCCGTTCTAAATGGCTTAATCCTTATTCTTAAACTGAGTCCCCTGGTTCTGGACTTCCCCAACATAAAAATGCCATGAGTTGTTTGGTCTGCTGCCCTGCCTGTGCTTGAAACTGCAATGCTTAATTGGAAATGAAAAGAATTGACAATGCCATGAGTTGTTTGGCCTGCTGCCCTGCCTGTGCTTGAAACTGCAATGCTTAATTGGAAATGAAATGAAATGACAATGCCATGAGTTGTTTGGCCTGCTGCCCTGCCTGTGCTTGAAACTGCAATGCTTAATTGGAAATGAAATGAAATGACAATGCCATGAGTCGTTTGGCCTGCTGAGCCACCTGTGCTTGAAACTGCAATGCTTCTTTGGAAATGAAATGAAATGGCAATGCCATGAGTTGTTTGGCCTGCTGCCCTGCCTGTGCTTGAAACTCCAATGCTTTGTTAGGTCTGACTGTGTTTGGAAGGAATAAATGCTTTGCTAGATCCAACTGTGTTTGGAAGGAATAAATGCTTTATTAGGTCCGACTGTGTTTGGAAGGAATAAATGCTTTATTAGGTCCAACTTTGTTTAGTCCAAAGGTCCAGCTCATTCCGTGTCTTCCGCTTAGTGGACAGGTCATGCTGATTGCCTAATTTCCGGTGAGTGCAGAGGTCGCGCTGATTGCGTAATTTCTGGTAAGTGCAGAGGTCACGCTGATTGCCCAATCCTGCTCCTATCACTTATGATCTGAGGAAGATGTTTCGGCCTGAAACGTTGCCTATTTCTTCCGCTCCATAGATGCTGCTGCACCCGTTGAGTTTCTCCAGCACTTCTGTCTACTTATGATCTTATGATCTTAAATCTGAGGCTATGACCTCTGGCCCTAGACTCCCCCATGAGTGGAATTATCCTCTCCACATCCACTGTATCCAGACCTTACACTTATTCGGTACATTTCAACGAAGTTCCCCGCATCCCCTCATCCTTCTAAAACTTCTTGTCACGTCAGCATGTCCAAAGCATGATAAATATCAATGAGCCAATCCAACACACGAGGCAGTCTCTTGTATGCGGTTACTTTGCTGCAGATTTGTATTGACACGGATATTTGTAAATTTCGAAAGAGCACAATCAATCATTGCCATCCTACTTCCAAAACACATTTCCCACTGTCCATTAACTGAAGTCAATAAATAAGTTTGCAGCAATAACTATTCTCACCGTAATAGATTGCTTTCATGAAATGCTATTTGGCTTGTCTAGAAAAGACAAATACTTGGATCTATTTTGGTGACAACAATAAAACGTTGTCGGGTTTTTTAAATACATCATGTATCAGCTCCTGTCAGCCATGACTGTATTACAGTCCACGGGGAGAACATACGATCACCGTACAGGCAAGCACCCGTGGTCAGGATCGAACCCAGGTCTCTGGCGCTGTGAGGTAGCAACTCTACCGCTGCGCCACCGTGCCGTCCTAAATAATTAATTCTAGTGTGCATTATCCTTGCACAGAAGAGTCCCGACATTTTACCAGAAAGCAAGGGATGTAATGCCGAGGCTTTATAAGGCGCTGGTCAGGCCACATTTGGAATATTGTGAGCAAATGTTGAGCCCCATATCTGAGGAAGGATGTGCTGGCTCTGGATAGGGTCCAGAGGTGGTTTACGAGAATGATCCCAGGAATGAGCGGGTTAACATATGATGAGCGTTTGACGGCACTGGGCCTGTACACGCTGGAGTTTAGAAGGTTGAAGGGGGGAACCTCATTGAAACGTACCAAATAGTGAAAGACCTGGATAGAATGGATGTGGAGAGGATATTTTCACTAGTGGGAGAGTCTAGGACCAGAGGGCATAGCTTCAGAATAAAAGGATGTACCTTTAGAAAGGAGATGAAGAGGAATTTATTTAGTCAGAGGGTGGTGGATCTGTGGAATTTTTTGCCACAGACGGCTGTGGAGGCCAAGTCAGTGGATATTTTTAAGGCAGAGATTTATAGAATCTTGATTAGTACAGGTGTTAGGGGTTATGGGGAGAAGGCAGGAGAATGGGGTTGAGAGGGAAAGAAAGATCAGCCATGGCGGAGTAGACGTGATGGGCTGAATGGCCTAATTTTGCTCCTGTAACTTTTCAGAATGAGTTTTAAAAAGTATTTTAATCCCCTGGACTTGGGTGAGTGTAGAACCACATTTGTCCAGAACTGCTGAGCATGAGGATACAAATCTGCTTCTGCAGACTACTGAGTTGGAAAATTAATGCTCTCTTTCACTGTTCAATATGTCAGTCTTTTTCATGCTTCATGACACTTGGCTGAGATTATGGATTTAACTGATGCAACTAATAGGCAGAACACTGTAGCTCAGAACACTCCAAACACAATACAGCATGGATAAAGGATATCAAAACAAGTTAGTCACATGGTGCACAGTGGCGCAGCGGTAAAGTTGCTGCCTCACAGCGCCAGAGACCTGGGTTTGATCCTGACTACGGGTGCTGCCTGTACGGAGTTTGTACATTTTCCCCGTGACCTGCGTGGGTTTTCCCTGGGTGCTCCGGTTTCCTCCCACGCTCCAAACACGTACAGGTTTGTAGGCTAATTGGCTCATTAAAATTGTAAATTATTCCTAGTGCGTGTAGGATAGTACGAGTGTGCGGGGATCACTGGTCGACGCGGACTCGTTGGGCCGAAGGGCCTGTTTCCGCAGTGTATCTCTAAACTAAATATCAAGGAATTATTTACCTCACAGTTGAAAGAAGTTGAATCTTTTTCTATTGGGCATTAAGCTTGCACCAAAATCTCCGGACATTTTGTAGAAACAAGTATTTGCAGATGCTGGTTTACCAAAGAAAGGGACAGGCAGATGGGACTAACGTAGACGGGACATGTTGGTTGGCGTGGGCAAGTTGGGCCAAAGGGTCTGTTTCCACACTGTACAATGCTATAACTCTATGACACAAAATGGTGGAGTAACTTACTGGGTCAGCAAGGCAGTATCCCTGGAGAACATGGAGAGGTGACGTTTTGGGTCCCTTTCCTTTCCTACCATTTTGACTTTTTTTTTAACTTTCATTAACAGGGAATATTTTCTTTCACAGCAAGATGGGTTCACAGTAAAAAATGTCCACAGTAAAATGAACTCAGGGTATGTGCGACTGGGATGTTGTGGCCATTATGGAAACCTGGTTAAGAGAGGGGCAGGACTGCGCAGGGCGGCAGTGGATGCGAGTTTTCACATTGGGGCGGTGGAGCCTCGATGGCAGCGGTGGAGCCTTTGTGGTCGGTGGTCGATGAGGGCGTGGGGGAACCACCGTGAGGGGTGAAGAGGGAGGGGGGGGTTTCATCAATGGAGGACCCAGAGTGGGGGATTGGGATGGGGAGAGCAAAGGAGGAGCCGGTGGGGGTACTTTGTAACTTTGTCATCACCCTTTATGTGGCGGCTATTCGCATACCTTGGGTGCGCCAAGCAAAGAATTTCACTGAGCCTGGTCACATCGAAACATAGAAACATTGATAATAGGTGCAGGAGGAGGCCATTCAGCCCTTCGAGCCAGCACCGCCATTCATTGTGATCATGGCTGATCGTCCCGTATCAATAACCCGTGCCTGCCTTCTCCCCATATCCCTTGACTCCACTAGCCCCTAGAGCTCTATCTAACTCTCTCTTAAATCCATCCAGTGATTTGGCCTCCACTGCCCTCTGTGGCAGGGAATTCCATAAATTCGCAACTCTCTGGGTGAAAAAGTTTTTTCTCACCTCAGTCTTAAATGACCTCCCCTTTATTCTAAGACTGTGGCCCCTGGTTCTGGACTCGCCCAACATTGGGAACATTTTTCCTGCATCTAACTTGTCCAGTCCTTTTAGAATTTTATATGTTTCTATAAGATTCCCCTCATCCTTCTAAACTCCAGTGAATACAAGACTAGTCTTTTCAATCTTTCCTCATATG
The DNA here is from genome assembly GCF_028641065.1 of Leucoraja erinaceus. Classification (NCBI taxonomy): domain Eukaryota; kingdom Metazoa; phylum Chordata; class Chondrichthyes; order Rajiformes; family Rajidae; genus Leucoraja; species Leucoraja erinaceus. Next base: position 31,985,259 of record NC_073378.1, on the reverse strand, counting down.
ACAGTCCTGCCATCCCAGGGATCAATCTCGTGAACCTACGCTGCACTGCCTCAATCACAAGGATGTCCTTCCTCAAATTAGGAGACCAAAACTGTACACAATACTCCAGATGTGGTCTCACGAGAGCCCTATACAACTGCAGAAGAACCTCTTTACTCCTATACTGAAATCCTCTTGTTATGAAGGCCAACATTCCATTAGCTTTCTTCACTGCCTGCTGTACCTGTAAGCCAACTTTCAGTGACCAGTGTACAAGGACGCCCAGGTCTCGCTGCACCTCACCCTTACCTAACCTAACCCCATTGAGATAATAATCTGCCCCCTTGTTTTTGCCGCCAAAGTGGATAACCTCACATTTATCTATATTATACTGCATCTGCCACGCATCTGCCCACTCACTCAACCTGTCCAGGTCACACTGCAACCTCCTAACATCCTCTTCACAGTTCACACTGCCACCCAGCTTTGTGTCATCCACAAACTTGCTAGTGTTGGTCCTAATTCCCTCTTCCAAATCATTATTATATATGGTAAACAGTTGCGGCCCCAACACCGAGCCTTGCGGCACTCCACTCGCCACTGCCTGCCATTCTGAAAAGGACCCGTTCACTCCTACTCTTTGCTTCCGGTCTGCCAACCAATTTTCTATCCACGTCAACACCCTACCCCCAATACCATGTGCTCTAATTTTAGTCACCAGTCTCCCGTGGGGGACCTTATCAAAGGCTTTCTGAAAGTCTAGATACACTACATCCACTGGCACCCCTTCATCCATTTTACTTGTCACATCCTCAAAAGATTCCAGAAGATTAGTCAAGCATGATTTCCCTTTCATAAATCCATGTTGACTTAGACTAATCCTTTTACTGCTATCCAAATGCCCCATTATTACCTCTTTAATAATTGACTCCAGCATCTTTCGCACCAACAAAGTCAGGCTAACTGGTCAGTAATTCCCCGTTTTCTCTCTCGCTCCTTTCTCGCTCCTTTCTTGAAAAATGGGATAACATTAGCTATCCTCCAATCCACAGGGACTGATCCTGAATCTATAGAACATTGGAAAATGATCACCAATGCATCCATTATTTCTAGAATAGTGTGACAATAAAATATTCCATCATGTTCCAGAGTACAGGAGCATCAGGAGAGACAGGGGTGAGGGTAAAAGACCAGGGGTTGTTGCATTATTGATTAAGGAGGATGTCACGGCAGTGGTCAGAAATTATATTACTGATAGTTCATCAAGTGAGGCTATATGGGTGGAACTGAGAAATAAAAAAGTGGACGATCACCTTATTGTGGGTGCACTACAGGTCCCCAAATAGTCAACGGGAATTAGAAGAACAAATATGCCGGGAGATTGCGGGCAGCTGCAGGACTAATAATGGGTTCAGTAATGGATCAGGTCGGGGGAAGTTCCCCCCTTCCACGGGTACCGTGTAATCCCGTGCTACCTGCTCCATGGTCGGATAGTCGGCGACTAAAACGTCTCCCCCACCTGGTTTGCCAGGTGAGGTGGGGACTGTGGACCCCCAGCAGGACCAAAAACAAGACCTGTCAAAGGGCGGATGAGCTTCTAGCGAGCCAACGGCCATCCACACTTCAGTAGAAGTTACGATCACTGTCGTACACGGCATTGTAAGGAATGATGATAAAGCACACACACCAAAATCCTATACAAAGTCCGCAGGAGCTGGAGCACACAGATGTGCGGTGCGTCTGTTACCGTTCCTGTTGGAAACTGGCACCACTGCATCGCGTCGTTTTCAATGTTGATGATGATGATGAGTAAAGGCCCTGTCCCACTTGGGCGTCATTTACGCGATATCATTTACGTGTCATGACGCGTGCGTGGTGACGTAGGCAGTGATGCACGGTCGCGCACGGCGCACTAAGATTTTGGGATTCACAAAATCTTCACGCGCCACCTGCGTGATGCGCAAATGACGTCCAAGTGGGACAGGCCCTTAATGGATCGGCTGGGCTTGTATTCACTGGAATTTAGAAGGATGAGAGGGTATCTTATAGAAACGTATAAAATGCTTAAGGGATTGGACAGGTTAGATGCAGGAAAAATGTTCCCCATGTTGGGGAAGTCCAGAACCAGGGGGTCACAGTTTAAGAATAAGGGGAAGGCCATTTTAGACTGAGATGAGAATAACGTTTTCATCCAGAGAGTTGTGAATCTGTGGAACTCTCTGCCACAGAAGGCAGTGGAGGCCAATTCACTGGATGTTTTCAAGAGAGAGTTAGATATAGCTCTTCGGGCTAACGGAATCAAGGGATATGGGGAGAAAGCAGGAACGGGGGACTTATTTTGGATCATCAGCAGTGATCATATTGAATGGCAATCAGTACCCCGTTCCTGCCTTCTCCCCATGCTTTCAAGAGAAAGCTAGATAGTGCTCTTAAAAATAGCGGAGTCAGGGGATATGGGGAGAAGGCAGGAACGGGGTACTGATTGGGGATGATCAGCCATGTTCATATTGAATGGCGGTGCTGGCTCGAAGGGCCAAATGGCCTACTCCTGCACCTATTGTCTATTGTCTATTGTTTATTGTCTATCCTCTGACTCCGCTATCTTCAAGAGGGCCCAAGGGCCGCGCTTTATCTCTAAACTAGACTAAACTAAACTAAAAAGCACCACTGAACATTATAAATTGTAAATATACACACAAGATATTTGGCTTAATTTTTAAACTAATGTGGATTGAGTGTTTGCTAATGCATTCCAATTATTTGGTCTTGATTTTATGTCACAGCATGTCGTCATTGATTACAGCACAAAATATAAATGAGGTTTTTAATTGGAAGTGATTGTCTAAAGATAAATTGCCAAATGAAGACTGATAGAACAGTACAGGCATGAGCTATATCAAGCTTTCTAAACCATGCTTCCTCCACCAACATCTTTATACATCAATGTCAACAGATCTACTGAAACATTGTTACAAGGTCATTTTCTCTATGCGGGGAGAAAATGTTTCATTCTGAGATTTCCCCTTCTGCAAGATGGCGCCCAACCCATGTGACTCTTTGTGACAGAAGTGACGAAGGGCGGCATGGTGGAGCAGCGGTAGAGTTGCTGCCTCACAGCGCCAGAGACTCGGGTTCGATCCCGACCACGGGTGCTGTCTGTACGGAGTTTGTACATTCTCCGGGTGCTCCCACATTCCAAAGGCGTACAGGTTTGTAGATTAACTGGCTTGGGGTGTGAATGTAAATTGCCTTTAGTGTGTGTAGGACAGTGTTAATGTGCGGGGATCGCTGGACTCGAACGGCCAATTTCCGTGCTTTATCTCTGAACTAAAACTGAACTAAACTAAACTAAGCAACCAGAAAAAGTAACTGAAGGAAAACGATGTATCAAATTAAATAACACACAAAGCCTAAAATAAGGAGCAGACAGACTACAGTAATTGAGAAAGAAATCAGTTATGTACAAAATTATATTTCCATGTAATCACATATAATTACATACTGTATATACTTTAATACATACTTAGAATATTATACATTTTTATATAATGTGTGCAATTATGTATCATTATATTTCTATCATATTTTTTCTAATTACATGTAATCACCTGCTTCTACTTTGATACCTCTGTAACCTGAATTAGAGTTGGCCATATTGTATCTGCTGGTTTGCTGTGTTGGTTTAGGCACAGTGGTAATTCAAGGGGGAATGATGTGATCATAGCAGCGTTGCATCCATTTTGGAGCTGCAGATTTGCTGAGAACTTTGCAGCATGGTGGCGCAGCGGTAGAACTACTGCCTCACAGCGCTAGAGACCCGGTTCGATCCTGACCTCAGGTGCTTTCTACGCAGAATTTGCTTGTTCTCCGTTTGGCCTATCGACCAGCAACCAAGTCACCCCCGCAATCTATAACACTGCACTATTCACGTCTGCCTGCGTTTGGCCCATATCCCTCTAAACCTGTCCGATCCATGTACTTGTCTGATTGTGACCGCAAGGGGTTTCTCCGGTTTCCTCCCACATCCCAAAGCCATGTGGCTGTGTAGGTTAATTAGACCTCTGTAAATTGCCCCTTGTGTGTAGGGAAGGGATGGGAACTTGGGATAACACAAGGAGAAATCTTAGAATGTAACATTTTCACACAAAGGGTGGTGGGTGTATGTAGGTATGTTGCAAAATTACCTTCAGCGGCGCTGCAGTTCTGCCGCTGCCCGTGTGAGCGACTTTGGCGCCTTTGAGAGGGGGGCGGGTTTAAAACGCGATTTTCTCTAGGCTGTTGAAATCGATGTTGTTCAGCCTACTTAGTTGCAGACGAAAAATCGCTGCGAAATTCATTTGCTGCAGGTATTTTTAAACTAAATTGGGTTATTTAATTGTTATCTATATTACTAAAAGTCTGATCTTGACCGCTTTTGGCGCACTGTGCTGTGATTTCCAAGAGAACGCCACCACCTACGGCTGTCATTTTTGGTCACCTCGCTCAGAGCTCCCCTCCACCTTCCGGGACCAGAGAATTTTTCCTATCGATGAAAAATCAGAGATATTAATGTTTAAAAAAAATTGCCATTCTCTCTCCTGCCCCTGCTGGAGGGAGGGGGAGGGACTCTAAAACCAGGAAGTGGCCTTAATGTGGTTTGAAAATGAAAATATGAACACGCGTCTACTCAACTGTGAGTGGTTTGAAGTAAAAAGGTACTGCCTGCAAATGGTTGTTTGGGGGGTTTGGGTTGAAGTGAAAAGGCACTGCCTGCAAATGGTTGTTTGGGGGGTTTGGGTTGAAGTGAAAAGGCACTGCCTGCAAATGGTTGTTTGTCTAAACTTGACAACTTCCTGTTTGCACTATATTGATTTTGGATAAAACGCTACCACTTACGGCTGTGATTTTTGGCCTTCTTACTCAGTCCCCCTCCGCTCATCAGGTGCAGAGGATTCTTCCCATCAATGAAAAACAAAAGTGTTATTAATGTTTAAAAAGTGTTGAGTATCTCTCTCCTGTCAATCACGCCATGAAGGCCACACCTTTTCCGGTGGGAGGGGGAGGGATTATAAAACCTGGAAGTGTGGGTGTGGCTCAGTCTCTGCATGATGGGGGAGGGAGAGGTCACGACTCCGTCTGAGCTGTGAATCAACTGAACACACTGTATGTCTACTGAACTGTGAGTTTGGTGTTTTGTGTGGTTTTATGGTGGTTTTTATGGTGGTTTCACCCTGCTTGAAATAGTATGAAACGGCATTTGAATGTGGTGGCCTTGCACCCTCCTTGAAATGGTATGAAACTGTACTTGAATTTGGTGGCCTGCACCCTGCTTGAAGTGGTATGAAACTGCAATTGAATTGTGTGGCCTTGCACATCAGGCTTGAGGGACTGAGCTGCCACCCCAATAATCCATTTGGCCCACAATGTCCATACTAGCCCTCTGGAGACAGTAGTCCCTGCAGCCAACAACACCCATACCAGCGCTCCAGAAAGCCCCCACTGGCCACCAATATTGGAATTGGTGGAGAGGTGGAATATTGCGTCGAGGGACCAACCCCTCCCGTGTGAACATAGGACCCAATGGGTCCCACTTAGTCTAGTAGTAAATTAAAAATCATCCTCTAAAGCCGCGAACCCCGACAACGGGACGGATCTCATGTAGGGGACAAGGCAAGGTAGGTTGTTTATTTTTACATTAAAAAGCGCTTCTTAAGATCCCTTTATACAATATTTTATGTTGCGAGTAGCTGACTTGGGGGCCCATTCAATCCCGCAGTATCTTTCATCCCGACATGGGGTACAAATTCACCGCAATGGCAGCGTTCTAAACCAGCGCGTTCCACAGAATCCCACTAGCAAGTGGATTTAAATGGCCATTAATTTACAGCAATTGAACACTAAATCCCTTCCATTTGGCCTATAAATGAATGTCAATGAGATTTAAAAATCATGTTTTATTGTGAATTCTTGTGTGAATGTTCTTTGGACACTTAGGCTATTTAAAAATGTTAATCTTTCCTTAAGAAAGATTTAGATGGTTAGATCTAGTAATTGAATTTTGGAATTAGCTACAATTCGGTAACTAACTAATTATATGCTTTAATTTCAGGTCATCCAAGTAAGATTGTTTAATAGGTACACAAAAATGCTGGAGAAACTCAGCGGGTGCAGCAGCATCTATGGAGCGAAGGAAATAGGTGACGTTTCGGGCCGAAACCCTTCTTCAGACTGTTTAATATTTGTTTCAGAATGCTTCAATCTATAATAACTGAAAAATTCTTTCCATTCTCTTAATTTTTAATAAAGTTATGGGCTGTTGACTGTCCTCAATCACAGCTTTTGTGTTAAGTCAATGGAAAATCAATAGGGAACAAGATGCTAATTTCCGAGTTTGAAAATGGCCATAACATTTTTAATACTGAAGCTATGAAAGTGAATTAGGTGTCAAATTAAACTTATTTTTATGCTTTATCTGATGGGATAAATTGCAGACTTGATTTTTAAAATCTCAACATTTTGTAACATTGCTAGTGTATGGAACAAGCTGCCAGAGGAGGTACATAGTTGAGGCTGGGACTATTCCAACTTTTAAGAAACAATGAGACAGGTACATGGTACATTTAGTCAGAGGGTGGTGAATCTGTGGAATTCATTGTCACAGTAGGCTGTGGAAGCTAAGTGATTGGAGATTTTTAAGGCAGAGGTTGATAGATTCTTGATTAGTAGGCAAGCGTTAAAGGGAGAAGGCAGGCGAATGGGGTTGAGAGGGAGAGATAGATCAGCCATGATTGAATGGCGTGATAGACTTGATAGGATGAATGGCCTAATTCTTCCCGCTATCACATGAATCCTGGGCAAATTGAGCTAAAGGGCATGTTTCTTTGTTGTATGATTCTATGATTCTATGAAGGGAGCTTGGAGTCCAAGTCCACAGTTCCCCGAGAGTGTGAACATTAGTAGATAGATTGGTGAAGAATGGTATTCTTGCCTTCATCGGTCGGGGAGTTGAGGTTAAGATTGAGGGGGTCATGTTGCAGCTTAATAGGACGTTGGTTAGGCTGCATTTGGAGTGTTGTGTGCAGTTCTGGTCACCCCATTGTAGGAAGGATGTGGGGGCTTTGGAGGGAGTACAGACGAGGTTTACCAGAATGCTGTCTGCATTAGTGATGTTTAAGAAAGAACTGCAGATGCTGGAAAATCGAAGGGAGACAAAAATACTGGAGAAACTCAGCGGGTGAGGCAGCATCTACAGAACAAAGGAATAGGTGACGTTTCAGGTCGAGACCCTTCTTCAGTCTGAAACGACCTGAAACGTCACCCATTCCTTCGCTCCATAGATGCTCCCTCACCTGCTGAGTTTCTCCAGCATTTTTGTCTACTTGGATTGGAGGTTATGAGCCACAAGGAGAGGTTAGGCAAACTTGGATTGCTTTCTTTACTTTAAACTTTGGACTTTAGAGATACAGCGTGGAAACAGGCCCTTTGACCCATCGAGTCTGCGCTGACCGACGATCACCCCGTACACTAGCACTATCCTATCCACTCGGGATAATTAACAATTTTACCATGGCCAATTAACTTGCAAACCAGCATATCTTTGTGGCGTGGAAGGAAACCGGAGCACCCAGAGAGAACCCACGTGGTCACAGTGAAAACATAAAATCTCCTTGCAAACAACAACCTATAGTCAGGATGGAACCCAGGTCTCCGGCGCTGTAAGGCAGCAACATTCCCACTGCGCCACCGTGCTGGCATTTCTCTGGAATTCCGAAGGCTGAGGGGAGTCCTGTTAGAAGTTTATAAACTTAGCTTTGATAAAGTAGACATCATAGAGTCATAGTCAAACTGCGTGGAAACAGGCCATTTGACTCTACTTGCCCATGCCGGCAAACATATTGATCCTACTGCAGTTGTACAGGGCCCTGGTGAGACCACACCAGGAGTATTGTGTGCAGTTTTGGTTTCCTAGTTTAAGGAAGGACATTCTTGCAATTGGGAGAATGCAGTATAGGTTCACCAGGTTAATTCCCGGGATCGCGGGGCTGACGTATGATGAAAGAACGGGTCAACTGGGCTTGTATTCACTGGAATTTAGAAGGATGAGAGGGTATCTTATAGAAACATATAAGATTTTTAAGGGATTGGACAGGCCAGATGCAGGAAAAATGTTCTCGATGTTGGGGGAGTCCAGAACCAGGGGTCACAATTTAAGAATAAGGGGGAGGCCATTTTGGACTGAGATGAGGAAAACCGCTTTTCACCCAGAGAGTTGTGAATCTGTGGAATTCTCTGCCACAGAAGGCAGCGGAGGCCAACTCACTGGATGTTTTCAAGAGAGAGTTTGATTTAGCTCTTAGGGCTAACGGAATCAAGGGATATGGGGAGAAAGCAGGAACGGGGCACTGATTTTGGATGATCAGCTATGATTATATTGAATGGCGGTGCTGTTGTCGAAGGGTCAAATGGCCTGCTCCTGCACCTATTTTCTATGTTTCTATATCCCATCTACACTGGTCCCATCGAACAGCATGTGGCCCATAATCCCTCTAAACCTATCCTATCCATGTGCCTGTCCAAATATTTGTCAAATTCAGGGCGGCACGGTGGCGCAGCGGTAGAGTTACTGCCTTACGGCGGCAGAGACCCGGTCACCACTCATAACAATTAGAGCGCGGGTTGGTCTTTGAAAATGGTGCCAAAACATGGCGCCTCTTGCACGCGGGATCAGTGGACTACTTCTGTACAATTTGATAGTAGGGGATGAATTAATAAGTTTAGGGAGGGCAAAATTCTGCTGGACTGTTTGTATGAAAATAATTATACTGTGCGTTTAGCATGTGTCACCAGAAGGCACCGTTGAACCATTGCTGCCTGACCTGCTGAGGACCTACTTTGTGTTCTTATTTGTATTAACCAGCATCTGTTGTCCATTAGTGTCACAGTCAGAGAGTCATAGAGTGATACAGTGTGAAAACAGGCCCTTCAGCCCAACTTTCCCACACCGGCCAACATGTCCCAGCTACACTAGCCCCACCTGCCTGTGCCTGGCCCATATCCCTCTAAGCCTGTCCTATCCATGTGCCTGTCTAATTGTTTCTTAAATGTTGGGATAGTGCCAGCCTCAACTACCTCCTCTGGCAGCTCGTTCCATACACCCACCACCACCCTTTATGAGAAAGAATTATCCCTCAGATTCCTATTAAATCTTTTCCCCTTTACCTTAAACCTATGTCCTCTGGTCCTCGATTCCCCTACTCTGGGCAAGAGACTCTGTGCATCTACCTGATCTATTCCTCTCATGATTTTATACACCTCTATAAGATCACCCCTCATCCTCCTGCACTCCAATGGATAGAGTCCCAAAAGAGTGTTTCTGAGCGTTTTAGAGAATCCTTTCCTGTGCTAAATAATGGTCAGCAAAAAATTTCCAGACCAATCATCCCCTTAGGAAAAAATGCTGTGGTTTTATGTAGCTGAATGGAAGCCAGACAATGACTGCTAATGAGCTCGTTAAAAAAAATCACTTCATTATTTCCCCCCTTCCCCATTAATACCTTTCTTTGATATCTTGTTTTGTTTAGTTTAGAGATACAGCGCGGAAACAGGCCCTTCATCCCACAGAGTCCGTGGCAATCAGCGGTCTCCGCACACTAACTACCCTACATATACTAGGGACAATTTATACATTTTACTGAAGCCAATTAACTTACAAACCTGTACGTCTTTGGAGTGTGGGAGGAAACAGGAGCACCCGGAGAAACCCCACTCAGGCTCTCCGTACAAACAGCACACGTAGTTCGGATAGAACCCGGGTTTCTCGTACAGATAGGCTGCAACTCAACATGTATCTATATTACTAAAAGTCTGATCTTGACCACTCCCTGTTGTTCTATATATTGATTTTAGAAAAAACGCCGCCACTTACGGCTGTGATTTTTAGCCATCTTACTCAGAGTCCCCCTCCGCTGTGCGGGACAAGAGCATTTTTCCCATCGACGAAACATAAAAGAGTTATTAGTGTTTAAAAAATGTTGAGATTCTCTCTCCTGAATGCCACACCCCTTCCAGAGGGACTATAAAACCCAGATTCGTTGAGTGCCTCAGTCAGTCTCTGCAAGATGGGGGAGCGAGCGATCACAACTCTCAGTCTGAGCTGTGAATATCACTGAACACATGTCTACTAAACTGAGTGGTTTTACTGACCTGTCAGTGCCCTTAATGTGGTTTGAAAATATAGTTTGGAAATGCTAAAGCTATGTTGCCTTTGGTTTGGAAATGCTAAAGCTGTGTTGCCTTTGGTTTGGAAATGCTAAAGCTGTGTTGCCTTTGGTTTGGAAATACTAAAGCTGCATTGCCTTTTGTTTGGAAATGCTAAAGCTGCCATGCCTAATTAAAGTTGCCTTGCCCAATTAAAGTTGCCTTGCCTAATTAAAGTTGCCTTGCCTAATTAATGTTGCCTTGCCTTCTATATAATTAAAAGCCTGATCTTGACCACTTCCTGTTTGCGCTTTATATTGGTTTTAGAAAAAATGCTACCACGTACGGCTGTGATTTTTGGCCATCTTACTCAGTCCCCCTCCGCTCATCAGGTGCCGAGGATTTTTACCATCGATGAAAAATAAAAGAGTTATTAGTGTTTAAAAAATGTTGAGATTCTCTCTCCTGTCAATCATGCCATGATGGCCACGCCCCTTCTGGTGGGAGCGGGGAAGGACTATAAAACCCAGAAGTGTGGGCGTGGCTCAGTCTCTGCAAGATGGAGGAGGGAGAGGTCACGACTCGCTGTCGTTAGTGGCTTTGAACCCTGCTTGAAGTGGTATGAAACAGCACTTGAATTTAGTGGCCTTGCACCCTGCTTGAAGTGGTAAGAAACTGCACTTGAATTTGGTGGCCATACACCCTGCTTGAAATGGAATTTCAAGGAATAGCTGTGAGTCAACTGCTAGCCCACCAGCCGTGAGTGAGGGAGCTGCCAGCACAACAGGCTTGAGTGTCTGAGCTGCCAGCCCAGGAATCCATTCGGCCCACACTGTCCATACTAGCCCTCTGGAAAAAGTCCCTTCATCCCACAACACCCATACTAGCGCTCCAGAATATTGGAATTGGTGGAGAGGTGGAATATTGCGTTGGGGGACCAGCCCTCCCATGTGATGCTGGGACCCAACGGGTCCCACTTAGTCTATATTAAACTAAAAGAAAAGATGTATAACACAGCAAAGTGTAGCCGGAATCCAGAGGATTGGGAAACTTTCATAGGACAACAGACGGAAACAAAACGGGCAAAACGGGCTGAAAAGATGAAGTACGAAGGGAAGCTGGCCAGGAATATAAAGAAGGACAGTAAAGGCTTCTTTAGATATGTTAAGGGAAAAAGAGTAGCAAAGTCAAATGTGGGTCCCTTGAAGGCAGACACGGGTGAAATGATTATGGGTAACAAGGAAATGGCAGAAGAGTTGAATAGGTACTTCGGATCTGTCTTCACTAAGGAAGACACAAACAATCTCTTAGATGTACTGGAGGATAGAGGATCTAAGGGGGTAGAGCAACTGAAATAAATTTTCATTAGGCGAGAAATTGTATTGGGTAGGCTAATGGGACTGAAGGATGATAAATCCCCTGGGCCTGATGATCTGCATCCCAGGGACCTCAGGGAGGTGGCTCAAGAAATAGCGGATGCATTGGTGGTCATTTTCCAACGTTCAATAGATTCAGGATCGGTTCCTGTGGATTGGAGGATAGCTAATGTTAACCCACTTTTTAAGAAAGGAGCAAGAGAGAAAACAAGGAATTACAGCCCAGTTAGCCTGACTTCGTTGGTGGGAAAGATGCTGGAGTCAATCATTAAAGAGGTAATAATGGGGCATTTGGATAGCAGTAAAAGGGTTAGTCCAAGTCAACATGGATTTATGAAAGGGAAATCATGCTTGACTAATTTTATGAGGATGTGAGAATTTTTTGAGGATGTGACAAGTAAAATGGATGAAGGGGTGCCAGTGGATGTAGTGTATCTAGACTTTCAGAAAGCCTTTGATAAGGTCCCGCATGGGAGACTAGTGACTAACATTAGAGCATATGGTATTGGGGGTAAGGTGTTGTCATGGATATGGAAGGCAGACAGGGAGCAAAGGGTAGGAGTGAACGGGTCCTTTTCAGAATGGCAGGCAGTGGCGAGTGGCATGCCGCAAGGCTCGGTGTTGGGGCTGCAGCTGTTTACCATCTATATAATTAAAACGCAAATCTTGACCACTTCCTGTTTGTACTTCATATTGATATTAGAAAAAAACGCTATCACTTATGGCTGTGATTTTTGGCCATCTTACTCAGAGTCTCCTTCCGTTGCGCAGGACAAGAGGATTTTTCCCATCGATGAAAAATAAAAGACTTATTAATGTTTAAAAAATGTTGAGGTTCTCTCTCCTGTCAATCACGCCATGAAGGCCACGCCCCTTCCGATGGGACGGGGAGGGACTATAAAACCCAGAAGTGTGGACTGCCTCAGTCTCTGCAAGATGGGGAAGTGAGAGGTCACAACTCTCGGTCTGAGCTGTGAATAACTCTGAACACATGTCTACTAAACTGCGAGTGGTTTTACTGACCTGTGAGTGCCCTTAATGTCATTTGAAAATGTAGTTTGAAAATGTAGTTTGAAAATGTGGTTTGAAAATGCAAAAGTGGTTTGGTTTGAAAATGCAAAAGTGGTGTTACCTTTGCCTTATTGAAAAGTGGTGTTGGCTTTGCCTTATTGAAAAGTGGTGTTGGCTTTGCCTTATTGAAAAGTGGTGTTGCCTTTGCCTTATTGAAAAGTGGTGTTGGCTTTGCCTTATTGAAAAGTGGTGTTGCCTTTGCCTTATTGAAAAGTGGTGTTGGCTTTGCCTTATTGAAAAGTGGTGTTGGCTTCCATATAATTAAAAGTCTAATCTTGACCACTTCCTGTTTGCACTGTATACTAATTTTAGAAAAAACGCTACAACGTATGGCTGTGATTTTTGGCCATCTTACTCAGTCCCCCTCTGCTCATCAGGTGCCGGGGATTTTTCTCATCGATGGAAAATAAATGAGTTATTAGTGTTTAAAAAATGTTGAGATTCTCTCTCCTGTCAATCACGCCATGAAGGTCATGCCCCTTCCGGTGGGAGAGGGAGGGACTATAACACCCGGAAGTGTGGGCGTGGCTCAGTCTCAGCCAGATGGGGGAGGGAGAGGTCAAGACTCTCTGTCTTTGGTGGCCTTGCACCCTGCTTGAAATGGTAGGAAACTGCACTTGAGTTTGGTGGCCTTGCACCCTGCTTGAAATGGTAGGAAACTGTACTTGACTTGAGTTTGCTGGCCTTGCACCCTGCTTGAAATGGTATGAAACTACACTTGCGTTTGGTGGCCTTGCACTCTCCTTGAAATGGTATGAAACTACACTTGAGTTGGGTGGCCTTGCACACTGCTTGAAGTGACATGAAACTGCAATTGAATTTGGTGGCCTTGCACCCTGTTTGAAGTGGTATGAAACTGCACTTGGATTTGGTGGCCTTGCACCCTGCTTGAAGTGGAATTTCAAGGAATAACCGTGAGTCAATTGCCAGCCCACCAGCCATGAGTGAGAGAGCTGCCAGCACACCAGGCTTGAGTGACTGAGCCGCTAGCCCAAGAATCCATTCGGCCCACAATGTCCATACTAGCCCTCTGGAAACCTGTCCCTTCAGCCCACAACACCCATACTAGCGCTCCAGAAAGCCCCCCACTGGCCACCAATATTGGAATTGGTGGAGAGGTGGAATATTGCATTGGGGGACCAGCCCTCCCATGTGAAGCTGGGACCCAACGGGTCCCACTTAGTCTAGTATATATATATATATATATATATATCTGTCACACTGATGTTGATAAAGAGACGAATGCCATCTGAGACAATGGGGAGAGCTCCACTTCTCTAACTGGGATAGTGCTGCATGATCTTGCATGATCCACTGGGACAAGTCAGGGAAGGCCACGCTTTATAACTAAATACGATACATCAGGAAAGTACAGCTGTCCTTCCACCTCAGACTGAAGTGTCATCCCGGAGTGTGGCCTCCCGACATTCTTGGGAGAGCGATACTTAGTCTCAGAGACAAGGTTGCTCATATATATGGACATGTATGTGCTGGAGTTACTCAGCAGGTCAGGCAGCATCTCTGGAGAAAAAGGCTCCAGAAAATGGAGGAACAGCACCTCGTATTTCGCTTGGGCAGCTTACAACCCAGCGGTATGAATATTGACCACTAATTTCAAGTAACCCCTCTCTCTCCCCGTCCCTCCCCCACTGTTTGTATCCCGTCAACATCACCTCCTTCAGAACCAACAATGGACCATTGTGAGCTCTTTGGCCATCGATGCCAGCTCTGATTTGTTTTGTGCCTCCTCATACCTCTCATTTCCCTCGCCCCTGACTCTCAGTCTGAAGAAGGGTCTTGACGCGAAACGTCACACATCCATTTTCTCCAGAGATGCTGCCTGGCCCGCTGAGTTGAAAGCTGAGCTCCTCCAGCATTTTGTGTCCATCTTCAGTGTAAAACCAGCATCTGCAGTTCCTTCCTACTCAAGATCCTACTGTAATGTCTGAAAACGAACGTCTACACGGGGTCTTGCCTTATCTACGGAGGCACTTAGACTTCATAGATTCATAACTTCGAAGCCAATTAACCTACAAACCTGTACGTCTTTGGAGTGCGGGAGGAAATCGGAGCGCCCGGAGAGAACCCACAGCATCACGGGGAGAACGTACAAAGTCCGTACAGTCAGTACCTGTAGCCGGGGTGGAACCCGGGTCCCTGGTGCTGTGAGCAACTTGCAGGAACAGCGCCTCATATTCCGCTTGGGCACCTTGCAACACAGCAGGGTGAACATCGACCTCTCCAATTATAGCTAACCTTTAATAACCACCCCCTCTTCGCCTCCCCACCCCTTCCCCTCCCCCACACTCCTCTTTCTCCTGGGGTAGAGAGTAAGAGAGAGAGGGAAGGAGAGAGAATGTAAGTAAAAGTGATAGAGGGAGAGGAAGAGGGAGGGGGAGGGAGAGGGTGAGAGAGAGAGAGAGAGAGATAGAGAGAGAGAGAGGAGATAATGAGATAGTGCGGCACAGTGGCAAAGCTGGTAAGTTGCTAACTCAAAGCGCCAGTCCTGACCTCGGGTGCTGTCTGTGCGGAGTTTGCATGTTCTCCCTGTGACTGTGCGGCTTTCCTCCCACATCCCAAAACCGTGCGGGTTTGTAGGTTAATCGGCCCTCTGTAAATTGCCACGAGTGTGTGGGGAGTGGATGTGAAAGTAGGATAATGTAGAAGTACTGTGAACGGGTGATCGATGGTCGGCGTGGACTCGGTGGGATGAGTTGAGTTGAGTTTATTGTCACGTGTATCGAGGTACAGTGAAAAGCGTTTTAGCTGCGTGCGGAACCAGTCAATGGAAAGACAATACATGATTACAATCGAGCCGTCCACAGTGCACAGATACATGATGAAGCGAATAATGTTAGCTTTGTTTAGTGCAAGGGAAATCCAGTAATATCCGATCAAAGAGAGTCTGAGAGTCTCCAATGAGGTAGATAGTAGCTCTGGACTGCTCTTGGAAGGGCTTATGTTCACGCAGTATCTTTCAATTAATCAAAAAATAGGGCAGCAGGGTGGTACAGCGGTAGAGTTGCTGCCTTACAGCGCCAGAGACCCAGGTTCGATCCCGACTACGGGTGCTGTCCGTACGGAGTTTGTACCTTCTCCTGGTGACCTGCATGGGTTTTCTCCGGGAGCTCCGGTTTCCTCTCACACTCCAAAGACTTAAGGGCCTGTCCCGCAAGCATGCGATTGCTTGCGCGACCAAACGTGGTGGCTTGAGGCGTACGGCCTCGTGGGGCCGTCCCACTCCCAACCGCGGAGCCGTCTGGAGTTGTGCGAGGCTGGTCCCGACATCATACTCACCAATCAGCTGGGTAGAAGGCGGGCCGACTGAGTTTGGACGACGCACGCCGGGTGGTGACGTCATCACGCAACGGCACGCTGGGTGGTGACGTCATCGCGCAATGCCACGCACTAGGCGTACGCCGTCAAGACGCTGCATACGGCATTGAGACGCTGCGTATGGGGTCGAGACGCTGCGTACGGCCTCAATGCGGCTGCGGGCCGATAGGCCGTTGCCGTGCGGAATTTTTGGACAGTGACAGTTTTTCAGAGCCCCGCGCGATGTCGGGACCAGCCCCGCACAACTCCATACGGCTCCGGCGATCGAAGTGGGACCGGCCCCGCGAGGCCGTACGCTCAAGCGACCACGTTGGGTCGCGCTCGCCGCATGCAGTCGCGTGCCCTTTACAGGTTTGCATGTTAATTGGCTTGGTATGAATGTAAATTGCCCCTGTGTGTGTAGGATAGCGTTAATGTGCGGGGATCACTGGTCGGTGCGGACTCGGTGGGCCGAAGGGCCTGTTTCCGCGCTGCATCTCTAAACTAAGCTAAAGTAAATGACAACAGGTCAAGCAATGACTGGAAAGGGAATTAAGGAAGGGGTGAAATTGTGCTGCTGTGGCAGCAGGGAGTAGATATTGACACAGTTTGATTTACTTCACACTTCATTTTCTTTGCCACTGAAGGCAGGTTGCTTATAAATAGCCCGCTGATTAATTTTCTCAACTGAGTGTCACCACAGAAGTCAAATCTTATACGCACCCCTCCGACCTATGGAACGTCAGTGTATTTGATTAGCAATAATACTGAAAATATCACAGCTTTGTGCGATTCTTCTTGACCTTCGCATGATAAGTAACTCGGCCTATTACTCGTGGCAGACGCTGGCTTGCCAACTGCAAACGTGTTTTGTCTCAGTGTGGGCTCTTTGGCTGTGTGGTGTGATAGACACAAAACGCTGGGGTCACTCAGCGGGACAGGCTGCATCTCTGGAGAGATGGAAGAGCTGACGTTTCGGGTCGAGATCCTTCTTCAGACCCGTGTCTGACGGTGTGATGTGATTACAGAACAATAACAAAACTTAGACCTGAGGAGAGCCAGCGTGTCAGCGGTCAAGACGCAAGGCAGAGACATCAAAATAAAAAGGAAAGTTAAAAATCCTTCTTGAAGTAGATGATACTGGTGGTAAGAAGTTTTTTCCCAGCTGTTATCAGGCAATTGAACCATCCTACCACAAGCACATGGTATTGGGGTAGGGTACTGACATGGATAGAAAATTGGTTGGCAGACGAAAAACAAAGAGTAGGGATTAACGGGTCCATATCAGAATGGCAGGCAGTGACTAGTGGGGTACCGCAAGGCTCGGTGCTGGGGCCACGGTTATTTACAATATACAATAATGATTTAGATGAGGAGATTAGCAAATTTGTAGATGATACAAAGCTGGGTGGCAGTGTGAACTGTGAGGAGGATGCTATGAGGATGCAGGGTGACTTAGACAGGTTGGGTGAGTGGGCAGATGCATGGCAGATGCAGTTTAATGTGGATAAATGTGTGGTTATCCACTTTGGTGACAAAAACAGGAAGTCAGATTATCAAGTTAGGAATAGGGGAAGTACAACGAGATCTGTGGAACCTTGTTCATCAGTCACTTAAAGTAAGCATGCAGGTACAGCAGGTAGTAAAGAAAGCTAATGGCATATTGAACTTCATAACAAGAGGAGTTGGGTAGAGGAGGAAAGAGGTCCTTCTGCAGTTGTACAGAGCCTTAGTGAGACCACACCTGGAATATTGTGTGCAGTTTTTGTCTCACAATTTGAGGAAGGACGTTCTTGCTATTGAGGGAGTGCAGCGTAGATTCATGAGATAAATTCCCAGGATGGCGGGACTGTCATATGTTGACAGATGGAGCTGTTGGGCTTTTACACTCTGGAATTTAGAAGGACGAGAGGGGATCTTATTGAAACATATAATATTATTAAGGGATTGGACACGCTAGAGGCAGGAAACATGTTCCCGATGTTGGGGGTGTCCAGAACCAGGGGCCATGGTTTAAGAATAAGAGGTAGGCCATTTAGAACAGAGACGAGCAAACATTTTTTCACATAGCTGTGAGTCTGTGGAATTCTCTACCTCAGAAGGCAGTGGAGGCCGTTTCTCTGGATGCTTTGAAGAGTGAGCTAGATAGGGCTCTTAAAGATAGTGGAGTCAGGGGATATGGTGAGAAGGCAGGAACGGGGTACTAATTGTGGATGATCAGCCATGATCACATTGAATCTGGCTCAAAGGGCTGAATAGCTTACTCCTGCACCTATTGTCTATTGTCTATACCAGACAGCAGTGCG
Organism: Leucoraja erinaceus; assembly: GCF_028641065.1. NCBI lineage: Eukaryota > Metazoa > Chordata > Chondrichthyes > Rajiformes > Rajidae > Leucoraja > Leucoraja erinaceus. Next base: position 31,967,036 of record NC_073378.1, on the reverse strand, counting down.
GAACTACTATCTACCTCATTGACGACCCTTGGACTATCCTTGTTCGGATTTTACCTTGCACTAAACGTCATTGGCTTATAATATATCTGTACACTGTAAATATAGTCATGTTTGGTCTTTCTGCTGACTGGTTAGCACGCAACAAAAGTTTTTCACTGTACCTCAGTACACGTGACAATAAACTAAACGAATAAGAAGGTCGAATTAAACACTTCCTTTCAATAGTAAGTCGTGAAAGAGTTATAAATGTACTTTTTTTCCCTATTTGATAGAAACTAGCAAAATCCAGCTTCAGGTTATTTATATCACTACCATTTTTTTAAATAGATTACAGCGTGGCAACAGGCCCTTCAGCCCACCAAGTTCATGCTGACTATGATCACCCCCGTACGCTATTGGGAGAGGCTGGATAAACCTGCAAAATTCCCTCTGGAAAGTCGTAGGTTGAGGGGAGACTGGACAGTCGACCTTTTTACAAATGTCCACTAGAGGGCACAGCTATAAAGTGAGAGGGTGAAGGGTTAATGGAGATGTGTGGGGCAGGCTTTTTCACACAGAGGGTGGTGGAGGCCTGGAACGCATTGCCAGGGGTGGTGGTGGAGGCTGAATCAATAGTGGCGTTTAAGAAGCTTTTAGATAGGCACGTGGAAGTGCAGGGAATAGAGGGATATGGATCATGTGCAGGCTAGATGAGTTTGATTTGACATGTTTGAATGAATTGGCCAAGTATTCACATACAAGGAATTTGCCTTGGTGCTCCGCCCGCATCACGTTTGGCATTATGTTCAGTGCAAAGATTGTGGGCCGAAGGGCCCGATCCTGTTCTGTACTGTTCTATGTCCTAATATTGCAGACAGCATTCATACCATTCAGTCAGCAGTTAGATATCTCCCACTACTGCTAGTTGGCGAGACCATCAATTGACTTGGTGGTAGATGCAAAATGCTGGAGTAACTCAGCAAGTCAGGAGGACCTCTCTGGTGAAAAGGATTAAGTGATGTTGCGTGTCGAGAACCTTTCTCAGACACAAACTCAGACTTCAACAATGGCAATGTATTTATAATTAAAACATGCTGGTATGTGTTGGTGCACTTGGCAATGAGAAACCAATACCAATTTTAGGTGCGGCACGGTGGCGCAGAGCTAGAGTTGCTGCCTTATGGCGCCTGAGACCCAGGTTCAATCCTGACTAGGGGTGCTGTCTGTACGGAGTTTGTACGCTCTCCCCGTGACCTGCGTTGGTTTTCTCCGAGATCTTCAGTTTCCTCCCACACTCCAAAGACGTACAGGTTTGTAGATTAATTGGCTTGGAATCAATGTAAAATGTAAAATTGTCCCTGGGTCGTGTTAATGTGGGGGGATCGCTGGTCGGTGCGGACACAGTGGACCGAAGGGCCTGTTTCCACTGTATCTCTAAATAATGCTCATTGATGCAGCATTAATGAAGAATAGCTTTCACGAGGGTAAACATGTCCCTATGTTTGTCTTCTTTCTGTCTAAGTGATTTCAAACAGATTGCTTCAACAAAAGATGATGACTAGAGTAATCCAAGCTTCACCCGAACACCTTACAATCAATCCTTCACCCACTCCCACAACGCTTTCTACAGCTTAAAATTAACATGTTCTCTACTCTATCTTGAGCAAAACACTTGGTGAGGTATCTTCAACCTATAATATTTACTCTGACCCTCTCTCCACAGATGCTGCCTGACTTCATAGAGTCATAGAGTGATACTGTGAAGAAACAGGCCCTTCGGCCCAACTTGCCCACACCGGCAACTAGTCCCACCTGCCAGCGCTTGGTCCATATCCCTCAAAACCTGTCCTATCCATGCACCTGTCTAACTGTTTCTTAAATGTTGGGATAGCCCCTGCCTCCACTACTTCCTCCGACAGCTCGTTCCCTTCACCTTGAACCTATGTCCTCTGGTCTTCGATTCCCCTACTCTGGGCAAGAGACTCTGTGCATCTACCCGGTCTATTCCTCTCATGATTCTGTACACAATGATCTTGGACCTGCTTAGTATTTTTAAAATTACTCTAGATTATTTCAGCACGGTGGTAGGATTACTGCCTTGCACCACCTACAGTGCCAGAGACCTGGGTTCGATCTCGCCTATGGGCGCTGTCTGTGCAGAGTATTTACATCCTCCCCGTGACCTGCGTTGGTTTTCTCCACGATCTCACACTCCAAAGACGTACAGGTTTGTAGGTTAGTTGGCTTGGTATAAATGTAAATTGGCCCTAGCGTGTGTAGGATAGTGTTAATGTGCGGGGATCGCAGGGCGGTGCGTAGATGGGCCGAAGGGCCTGTTTCCGCGCAGTATCTCTAAACTAAACAAACCTAAATTTTCAACATCGGCAGTGTTTAAAAAAATGATCATCGACGAGGATAAATATCAATTTGGTTGATGAAATTCTAACGCATGTGTACCACATTCCTCTCAGTATTTTAAACGAGTTGATGCCTCTGTGGGAAGAACAGAGGAATGTCAAGTAACGATGATCAGAATCCATCACCAGATGACAGCTGCCTTGATGTTTCAAACACAAAGTGCTGGAGTAACTCAGAGGGTCAGGCAGCATCTCTGGAGAACATGGATAGGTGACGTTTCACAAAGTGCTGGAGCAACTCAGCGGGTCAGGCAGCATCTCTGGAGGACATGGATAGGTGACGTTTCAGAGTGTTGGAGCAACTCAGCGGGTCAGGCAGCATCTCTGGAGAACATGGATAGGCAGTGTTTTAGGTTGGAATCTTTCTTCAGCTGACTCCATCATTGTGAAGAAGAATCCTGACCCAAAATGGATTGACTGGGCTGGAATTTAGAAGGATGAGAGGGCATTTTATAGAAAATATAAAATTCTTAAGGGATTGGACAGGCTGGTATCACAGAAAAATTAAAGAGCCCAAGGGGGCCATGAGCTAAAAAAGGTTGGGAACCACTGCTGTAAAGCATAAACATTTTATTACACCTCTGCGCTTATAAAACCTTTACATATAACAAGCCACTTCACTTAGAACATATAGTTCCTTAAATCATTTCTCCTAATAAACTACTCTCACTCACGGATATTATTCCACCAAGAAACGGACTCTATTTGAAACCCTCTTTCAGTAATAAGCTTGCAATCCTAATGAACCGAATATTCCCGTTAACAAAAATAAATCACTTCCTTATAATAAATGTGTCCGATTGACAAGCATCTGCCTCAAACAATCCTCTCCCAGTCAACGCAGGCAGGTGGAGATGGGACATGTTGATCAGTGTGGGTCGAAGGGCCTGTTTCCAGCTGTATGAATCCATGGCTCTAGGAACATGGAACATCGAGCAGGACAGCACAAGAACAGGCCCTTCAGCCCACAGTGTCTGAAAGGTTCTTAAATGCCACTATAGTCTTTGTCTCAACCGTCTCCCCTGGGAGTGTGTGCCTGACACTCATCCCCACTTGACCTGCACATCTCCTTTAGACTTGGCCCCCCCTCACCTTAAACCCGTGCCCTCCAGTATCCCATTTTTCCATCGTGGGAAAAAGGTTGGGACTGTCTACCCCATCTATGCCTCTCATCATTTTATATCCCTCAACCAGGTCTCTTCCCCCCCCCCCCCCCCCCCCCCCCCCCCACAACCTCCAGTGCTCTAGAGAAAATAATCCAAGTCTTGAAGTGTCCAAGACCAATTTCCCTCCATGGATAAATAACATTTATCGTATCATATCGTTATCTATAGAAGAAGATACAGTTACGACTTTTAAAATATAAATGAACCAATATATGATTAGGAAAAGATTGGAGTTCTAGGGGCCAAAAGCAGGAAAGTGGGACTAGCCGATCAGCCAACTTGGACAGCATGGACCAGGTGGGTGGGCCAAAGGGCCTGTTTCCCTGCTGTACAGCTCCATGGCCCTCTGACTAACAATGAAATAGATGAGTTTAGTTTAGTTTGTTATGGCTACATATACTGAAGAACAGTGAACAGCTTTTTGCCACGTGCTACATTCGGCCCAACTTGCCCATGCCGGCCAACCTCCCCCATCTACACTAACCACTTCTGAAGAAGGGTTTCGGCCCGAAACGTTGCCTATCTCCTTCGCTCCATGGATGCTGCTGCACCCGCTGATTTTCTCCAGCATTTTTGTGTACCTTCGATTTTCCAGCATCTGCAGTTCCTTCTTATACATTAACCACTTGATCCATATCCCTGTAAACCTGTCCTACCCATGAACCTGTCCAAATTATTTTTTAAATGTTGCGATAATACCGCTCTTAGAAACATACAAACGTAGAAAATAGATGCAGGAGTAGGCCCTTCGAGCCAATGATCATGGCTGATCACCCAAATTAGTACCCCGTTCCTGCTTTTCCCCCATATCCCTTGATTCCATTAGCTCTAAGAGCTAAATCTAACTCTAAGTTGACTAGGAATTAATGCTGATCAAGAAAACGAAGGTGTCAATTGAAGGTTAGTTCTCAAAGATGGATAGGTCCCAGCCAGAGAATGTAGATTACACAAAATTGGCAAAGAATCAGAGACATTCTGTTTTATGCAGTGATTTGTTATGATTTAGAATGCCACAAATGTAAGAACATTCACTTTTAATTTTCGAAAAGGGAAAAAGATTTATCCTTGAAAATAAATTGTAAAGCTGCAGTATTTGACTGTAGACAAAAATGCTGGAGAAACTCAGCGGGTGAGGCAGCATCTATGGAGCGATGGAAATAGGCAACGTTTAGAGTCGAAACCCTTCTTCAGACTGATGTGAGGGTGCGGGGTAGGGGGTGGCGGGAGGAAGAAAGGAAGAGGTGGGGGAGAGCTGAGAAAGTAAGGACTACCTGAAATTAGAGAAGTCAATGTTCATACCCAAGCGAAATATGAGGTGCTGCTCCTCCAATTTACGGTGGACCTCACTCTGGCCATGGAGGAGGCCCAGGACAGAAAAGTCGGATTCGGAATGGGAGGGGGAGTTGAAGTGCTGGGCCACCGGGAGATCAGGTTGGTTATTTGTGACTGATTGCTAAATGTTCTCAATCTCAGCTGTCAGACACGATGAAGGCTGGAGCACTGTTTGATAAAGAGCGGGCAGTTTGTCAATGTCCTCATCAAAGATAGATACAGAATGCTGGAGCAACTCAGCGGGTCAGGTAGCATCTCTGGCGAGAATGGGGAGGCACAGGCAGGCATGGTGGCGCAGCGGTTGAGTTGCTGCCTAAAGGGCCTGTCCCACGAGCATGCGACTGCATGCGGCAAGTGCGACCTAACGTGGTCGCTTGAGCCGTATGGCCTCGCGTGGCCGGTCCCACTTCAATCGCCGGAGCCGTATGGAGTTGTGCAGAGCAGGACCCGACAACAGCTCCAGAAAACTGACCGTGTTCAAAACCTCCGCCACATTGAGGCCGTACGCAGCATCTTGACGCCGTACGTCACGCGCGAACTTCCCGTGGACTTCACTCGAACTTCACGTCACTCACCAAATCTCCGCGCGACCCCTGCGCGGCCCCCGCTTCCGGTTTGGTCACGCATGCCGCATGCAGTCACATGCTCGTGGGACAGGACTTTTAGTGCTTGCCGCACCAGAGACCCGTGTTTGATCCCGACTAAGGGGTGCTTGTCTGTACGGAGTTTGTACGTTCTCCCCATAACCTGCGTGGGTTTTCTCTGAAATCCTCAGTTTCATCCCACACTCCAAAGCTGAGCAGGTTCGTAGGTAAATTGGCTTGGTGTAAATGTAAATTGTCCCTAGTGTGTGTGGGAGAGTGTTAATGTGCGGGGATCGCTGGTCGGTGCGGACCTGGTGGGCCGAAGGGCCTGTTTCCGCGCGGTATTTCCAAACTAAACTAAACTAAAGAAGGAATAAGTGACGTTTAAGGAATAAGAGACCCTTCTTCTGACCCTGAGAGTCGGGGGAGAGGGAAACGAGAGGCATGAAAAGGTTCAGAACAAATCAGAGCTGGCACCGACGACCAACTTGCCCACACCGACCAACATGTCCCATCTACATGAGGCCCTTGACTCTTTCACACATACTTTATTAATAGACATGGCAGCCTCTTCATTTAAAAGAGCAAACCCTATGAGGTTCAGTTTATTTAATCGTCAAGTGTACCAAGGTACAGTGAAAAGCTTTTGTTGCATGCTAACCAGTCAGTGGAAAGACAATACATGATTACAATCGAGCCGTTCACAGTGTACAGATACAAGATCAAGGGAATAATGTTTAGTGCAAGGTAAAGCCAGCAAAGTCCGATCAAGGATAGTCTGAGGGTCACCAATGAGGTTGAAAGTAATTCAGCAATGCTCTCTGGTTTGTGGTAGGATGGTTCAGCTGCCTGATAACAGCTGGGAAGAAACTGTCCCTGAATCTGGAGGTGTGCGTTTTCACACTTCTGTACCTTTGATCTGGTATTTTGTTGCTTCACATGCTTGATTAATGGTGTTTTATCATTAATGTTTTATTATTATTAGTTTAGTGTTTTCTAAGTCATTCGTAACTGTCACTGTATGTCATGTTGTTACTTGTGGGTGGAGCACCAAGGCAAATTCCTTGTATGTGAATACTTGGCCAATAAACTTACTTACTTACTTTTGCCCAATGGGAGAGGGGAGAAGAGGGAGTGGGCTGGGGTGCGACTGGTCCTTGATCTTGCTGCTGGCCTTGCAAAGGCAGCGTGAGGTGTAGATGGAGGTATAAATAGATAGTTGTTCAGCACTGCTCCCTGGTTGCTCCCAGCCACGCGATTGATGTCTGTTCCTGGCGGACCGGGTAGAGGAAATCCACTGGAAGGTTAAAGGGCTCAGCGACACACCGTGGCGTGCAGAGGGCACGCCAAAGCACGGAGCAAGGCATGGCCATCAAGTGCGGCTGAGGGAGGTGTCCACTGGACCTTGCCACTGGAGTCCAGCTCATGCGGCCGTGAAGGTGGGGTTGCCCGAGTGCAACAGACTCTCCACCTTGTGTAAGAAAGAACTGCAGATGCTGGTTTCATAGACAATAGACAATAGGTGCAGGAGTAGGCCATTCGGCCCTTCGAGCCAGCACCGCCATTCAATGTGATCATGGCCGATCATCCACAATCAGTACCCCGTTCCTGCCTTCTCCCCATATCCCCTGACTCCGCAATCTTTAAGAGCTCTATATAACTCTCTCTTGAAAGCATCCAGAGAATTGGCCTCCACTGCCTCCTGAGGCAGAGAATTCCCCAGATTCACAACTCCCTGGGTGAAAAAGCTTTTCCTCATCTCCGTTCTAAATGGCCACCTCTTTATTCTTAAACTGTGGCACCTGATTTTGGATTCCCCCAACATCGGGAACATGTTTCCTGCCTCTAGCATGTCCAATCCATTAATAATCTTATATGTTTCAATAAGATCCTTTCTTATCCTTCTAAATTCCAGAGTATACAAGCCCAGCCGCTCCATTGTCTCAACATATGACAGTCCCGCCATCCTGTGATTTAACCTTGTGAACCTACGCTGCACTTCCTCAATAGCAAGAATATCCTTCCTCAAATTTGGAGACCAAAACTTCACTCAATACCCCAGGTGTGGTCTCACTAGGGCCCTGTACAACTGCAGAAGGACCTCTTTGCTCCTATACTCAACTCTTCTTGTTATGAAGGCCAACATGCCATTCGCATTCTTCATTGCCTGCAGTACCTGTATGCTTACTTTAATTGACTGTTGAACAAGGACCCCAGATCCCATTGTACTTCCCCTTTTCCCAATTTGACACCATTTAGCTAATAATCTCTCTTCCTGTTTTTGCCACCAAAGTGGATAACCTCACATTTATCCACATTAAACTGCATCTGCCATGGATCTGCCCACTCACCCAACCTGTCACCCTGCATCCTCATAGCATCCTCCTCACACTTCACACTGCCATCCAGCATGTGAACTGCAGATGCTGGTTTAAATCGAAGGTAGACACAAAATGGTGGAGTAACTTAGTGGGTGAGGCAGCATCTCTGGAGAGAAGGAATGGGTGACGGTCTCGTCCTGAAATGTCACCCATTCCTTCTCTCGAGAGATGCTGCCTCACCCGCTGAGTTACTCCACCATTTTGTGTCTAGCCTCTCCACCTTCATCTCTTCCACGCACCAGGCTCTTGCGCACGTCTATCAGTTTATCATTCACTTCTCTTCACTCTTTCTTCAAAGGCCCTGCGGCAATGGGGAAAGAACGAAAACACAGGTAGAGAGGTTACTGAAGAAGGGTCTCGACCTGAAACGTCACCACCTATTCCTTCTCACCAGAGATGCAGCCTGTCCCGCTGAGCTACTCCAGCTTTTTGTGTCTATCTTTGGTTTAAGCCAGCACCTGCTTAAGAAACAGTAAGCCCCTGTCCCACTTAGGAGAGCTAAACAACAACCTCTGGTGACCTTGCCCGCCACCCAAAAAAAAAATCAAGGTCGAGGTGACCTGCAACCTCCTACCACCTCCCATGCATATGTTGAAAACCTTCCTCAACTACGAAGAAAACCTTCGACTAGACCTGCGACAAAAAAATTATCGATTTTTAAAACGGCAACCTATTTTTAGTCGAGGCCGGTTTTAATCATGATGAAAAAATAGCAGCAACCTAGATGAAGCCTCGACCACGCGGAAACCACTTTCGACCATTAGGGAGAGTGACCAAAACCTCAGGTGGCCTCATGGAAACCTTGGGTGGCGGGCAAGGTCACCAGAGGTTGCTGTTTAGGTCTCCTAAGTGGGTCAGGGGCTTAGACAGTTACATGGATAGGACAAGTTTGGAGGGATATGGACCAAGCGCAGGCAAGTGGAACTAGTGTAGCTGAGGCTTGTCGGCCCATGTAGGCATGTTGGGCCGAAGGGCCTGTTTCCACACTGTATCACTCTATGCCTCTAAGGTCACCACTGGAAGTCACAGTTCTGAACCTGCACCTAGGCGGCCTGTAGACCAGTGATCACTCTTCTTAGGACCAGGGGGGCAAAGTGGTTCGGCAGCACCCCTAGGCGACTTAGCAGCCCTCTTTACGACCCACACTGCTCACCCCAGCAAGGGACAGTTGTCCTGAACACTCCTGTGTAAGAAAGAACTGCAGATGCTGGTTTAAACCGAAGACAGACACAAAATGCTGGAGTAACTCAGCGGGACAGGCAGCATCTCCGGAGAGAAGGAATCGGTGACGTTTCTGGGCGAGACCCTTCCTCAGACTGATGCAAGGGTCTCGACCTCAAACGTCACCCATTCCTTCTCTCCAGAGATGCTGCCCGTCCCGCAGAGTTACTCCAGCGTTTTGTGTCTATCTCCTGAACACTGCTCTCTAGTTGTAAGTGGGATGATTCACCTGCCAGATAGCCAGCTGGGAAGAAGCTGTCCCTGAATCTGGAGGTGTGCGTTTTCACACAGGAGTAAGAATAGTGAGCACTGCAGCTCATGTGAATGTTGGGCAGGCATGAAGATGGTGATCTTGAGGGGCAGCATTTTGAACTACCCACAAATATATTGGGAGGCCACCATTGAATCCACAGTCAAAAAGGCCTAATAGAGGATGCACTTCCTGCGGCAGCTGAGGAAGCACAATCTGCCACAGGCAATGATGGTCCAGTTTTATACTGCCTTTGTAGAGTCTGTCCTCACCTTCTCCATCATGGTCTGGTTTGACTTATCCACCAAGCCCGACATAAGAATAAGGGGTAAGCCATTTAGAACAGGGATGAGGAAACACTTTTTCTCACAGAGAGTGGTGAGTCTGTGGGATTCTCTGCCTCAGAGGGCGGTGGAGGCAGGTTCTCTGGATGCTTTCAAGAGAGAGCTAGATAGGGCTCTTAAAAATGGCAGAGTCAGGGGATATGGGGAGAAGGCAGGAATGGGGTACTGATTGGGGATGATCAGCCATGATCACATTGAATGACGGCGCTGGCTCGAAGGGCCGAATGGCCTACTCCTGCACCTATTGTCTATTGTCTATTGTCTATCCGGAGACTGCAGCGCATCGTTCGATCAGCTGAGAAGGTTATTGGCTGCAACCTTTCCGCCCATCGACAAACTGTACACTGCAGGGGCCAGGAAGCAAGCGGGTAAGATCATCTCTGACCCCTCTCACCCTGGCCACAAAACTCTTTGAATCACTCCCCTCTGGAAGGCGACGCCGGACTGTCAAAGCTGCCACAGCCAGGCATAAAAACAACTGTTTTCCATGAGCAGTAGCTCTACTCAATAACCAAAAGTCTGTCGTCTCCTTTTACTCTGATATTTTATTTAATTCTTCAAAAGTTTAAATTATAATGTTTTATTTTTAATTGTCCACCATATACCGTGTTGTTACTTGTGAGCAAAGCACCAAGGCAAATTCCATGCATGTATACATATTTGGCTAATAAAATGTATTCAATTCAATTCAATTCCCACACTGACCTTTCTGTCCTGGACCTCCTCCATTGTCAGAGTGAGGCCCAGTGCAAATTGGAGGAACAGCACCTCATATTTTGCTTGGGCAGCTTACACCCCAGCGGTATGATTTCTCTAACATCAAGTAACCCTTGCTTTCCCTCTCTCTCCATCCATCCCCCACCCTAGTTCTCCGACTAGTTTCACTGTCCTCCTGAATAAATATTACTGATTGCATGCCTCGATGTCAACTTCCCCTCAGCCAACAATGAACCATTCTACATTTCCTTGATCTACTTTGATCTGTCCTTTTCACACCAACCCTTCCATATCTCTTGTTTCCCTCTCTCCTGAGTCAGAATAAGGGTCTCGACCTGAAATGTCACCTATTCAAGTTCAAATCTATTTGTCACATGCACCATAAGGTGCAGTGAAATGTACCATGCAGCGTTACAATTAAAAAAGGACACAATACACAACATAGTTCATCACAGACATCCATCACGGCATTCTTCACTGTGGTGGAAGGCAATACAGTTCAGACAGTCCTTCTCCTCCTCCTCCCTTGTTCACCCGTGGTCGGGGCCCTGACCCTCTGTAGTCACCGCTACGGTCGGATGGTCGGAACGCCAACGTCGGGACAGGTCGATCACACCCCGCGGCTGGAGCTCCTAAATCGGCCACCTCCTTACCAGAGACCGCGGCTTCCAGATGTTGTAGGCCGCAGGCTGGTGGTCGGAGCTCTTCTCCGGCGACCCCCGGCGAGGGATCGCCCTCTCCACGATGGTGAAATAAAGTCCGCTCCACGCCTGCCACCAGTGGCTCCGCAGGCCGAGATGTTGCAGGCCGCAGGCAAGGGGGTCCACGATGTTGAAGGCCCCACAGCACCATCGCCGAAGCTCTAGGCCCGACTCTGGGAAAGGCCGCACCAAACCAGCTGTAAGGCCGCGAGGAGGGGGGGGGGGCGAAGAAACGACAAGGAAGAAAGTCGCCTCTCCGTTGAGGTAGGTGCCTGAAAACTATTTCCCTCTATTCCCCCACACAAGACATACAGAGAAACACTAAAACATACTTTTGGACAAACTAAAAAGCACAAAAAAAACAAAGTCTCCAGAGATGCTGCCTGACCCGCTGAGTAACTACAGCTTTTTGTGTCTACTTTTGGTGTAACCCAGCACCTGTAGTTCCTTCCGACACAAGACGCTACTCGATGTCTATTAACCATATATACAAGGTCTTGCCTTATCTACGGAGGCACTTAGATTTCATGTTCATAAGTTCATAAATGATAGGAGCAGAATTAGGCCATTCGGCCCATCGTCTACTCCGCCATTCAATCACCGCTGATCTATCTCTCCCTCCTAACCCCATTCTCCTGGCTTCTCCCCATAACCCCTGACAGCCGCACCAATCAAGTTTGTTCAATGGCCATTCAGCTCCGATGCCAATTATTACTGAGACTCTTGTGTTTGTGGAAAGAAAATCACCTGGAACAGGTTAAATGAAAGAGGTTTTTAAAAAGTGCACTGTGCAGGGATTTCAAAAGTGTTTGGCAAGCAGTATCATATTGTAGACAGCTGTGCATGTTTGAATACCAGGGTAATATAACTGCACGGCTGGTTACTCAGAAGACACGCAAATAAATTCCATTTGCTCAGTCTGCCTTGGCCTACCTGATCTCCAGGTTGCTAAACCCTTTAACTCCCCCTCCCATTTCCACACTGACCTTTCTGTCCTGGGCCTCCTCCATTGTCTGAGTGAGGCCCAATGCAAATTGGAGGAGCAGCACCTCATATTTCACTTGGGCAGCTTAAAAGACGGAATCAACACCTATCCGTGCCCTTCAGAGATGCTGACAGGTTTGTAGTCTGCTGAAGGGTCTCGACCTGGAACGTCACCCATTCCTTGCTCCAAAGATGCTGCCTGACCCGCTGAGATACTCCAGCTCTTTGTGTCTCTCCAGCGGTATGAACATTGATGTTTCTAATTTCAAATGCCTCCATCAATCTCTCCCTTCCCCTCCATCAATCTCTCCCTTCCCCTCCATGTCCCCTCTACTCTCCTTCCTCCCCCCTCCCCCTTCCCACCCAGCCTTGCATGTGTACTTGCAGTACTTGCAGTTCCTTCTTCCATATAGAGATAGACGGGGTAGATAGTCAGAACCTTTTTCTCAACACATGAACCTTTCCAACACTGGAGGGCATAGACTTTAGAGATACAGCATGGCAACATGCCCTTTGACCCACGGAGTCCGTGCTGCCCAGCGATCACCCCGAACACTAGCTCTGTAATACACTTTAGGGACAATTTAGAATTTTTACTGAAGCCAAGTTAATCTACAAACCTGTACGGCTTTGGAGTGTGGGAGGAAACCGGAGCACCTGGATAAAACTCACGGGGAGAACATACAAACTCCATAGAGACAGCACCCGTAGTCAGGATCGAACCCGGGACCCCAGAGCTGTGCGGCAGCAACTCAACCGCTGCATCACCGTGCCGCCCATAGCGATATGGTGCGAGGTAAAAATTGAAAATTGTCCCTAGTGTGTAGGATAGTACTAGTGTATCGACTGACTCTGTGGGCCGAAGGGCCTGTTTCCATGCTGTATCTCTAAAGTCTAAAAGTCTAAAACCAACCAAAGGAACATTTCAGAAACAAACCCCTTTTTATATAAGTTTAAGAAAGAACTGCAGATGCTGGAAAAAGCAAAGGTAGACAAAAATGCTGGAGGAGCTCAGTGGGTGAGGCAGCATCTATGGAGTGAAGGAATACGCGACATTTCGTGTTTGCTTTCTCGGGACTTGCCTGCGCCTCCATCTTGTAGGACGAAGGGTCTCGACACGAAATGTCGCGTATTCCTTCGCCCTTTTTATATAAGGTTTATAGGTTTAAAACTCCCTAAAACCGAACAAAACATTCCTGGCTCCATCTTTCCTTGGCCATCGGTGCCGGCTCTGATTTGTTCCGCACCTTTTCATACCTCTAGTTTCCCTCTTTCCAGAGTCTCAGTCTGAAGAAGGGTCTCAGCCTGAAACGTCACCCATTCCTTTTAACCAGAGATGCTGCCTGACCCGCCGTGTACTCCAGCATTTTGTGTCCATCTTCGGTGTAAACCAGCAGCTGCAGTTCCTTCCTGCACACTTCAGAAACAATGTCCTGTTTTATAGAAACATCGAAACATAGAAAAATAGGTGCAGGAGGAGGCCATTCGACCCTTTGAGCCAGCATTGCCATTCAATACGATCATAGCTGATCATCTAAAATCAGTATCCTGTTCCTGCTTTTTCCACATATCCCTTGATCCCTTTATTTCAGACTTCATTTCAAGAACACAGGTTTAAAAATCCCCAAAACATGGAACAAAGTCTTCCGAACTTTGCAGTATGTTTTGCAGATATTATGCCCCTTGTTATCTAAAAACTTGGTTGTCTAAATGAAAGGAAAGGCTATCTGAAGAAGTGTCTCGACCCGAAACGTCACCCGTTCCTTCTCTCCAGAGATGCTGCCTGCCCCGCTGTTACTCCAGCATTTTATGCTCTCTCTTGTCTAAGTGAAATCCTTGCCAGCAAAACGCCTTCTACATCAGCTCCTTTTTATGCCTCACAAAATTCTGTGCAGTTCAGTTTAGTTTATTGTCACGTGTACCGAGGTACAGTGAAAAGCTTTTTGTTGCGTGTTAACCAGTCAGCAGAAAGACAATATGCGATGTTTGGTGGACTGCGTGGGGTGGGAGGACCCGTTGCTCCTTCCTTGCAGCAGATGGCGCTGCACAGGACAAAGGGAGATGTTTTGTATATAGTTTATCCGGTCTGTAGATTCTGTGGGTGTGCAGCCATTTTTATTAAGAAGGAACTGCAGATGCTGGAAAATCGTAGGTACACAAAAATGCTGGAGAAACTCAGCGGGTGCAGGAGCATCTATGGAGCGAAGGAAATTAGCAACATTTCGGGCCGAAACCCTTCTTCAGGCTGATAGGGCGGTGGGGGGGCGGGGAGAAGAAAGGAAAAAGGAGGAGGAGGAGCCCGAGGGCTGAGGAAGGGGAGCAGACAGCAAGGGCTAACAAAATTGGGAGAATTCAATGTTCATGCCCCCAGGATGCAGACTCCCCAAGCGGAATATGAGGTGCTGTTCCTCCAATTTCCGGTTCTACAACTACACTTCTTCCCACCCTGCTTCCTGTAAGGACTCCATCCCCTACTCCCAATTCCTTCGTCTACGCCGCATCTGCTCCCAGGATGAGGCGTTCCACACCAGGGCATCTGAAATGTCTTCATTCTTCAGGGAACAGGGGTCCCCCTCCTCCACCATAGATGAGGCTCGCACCAGGGTCTCTTCCATACCCCGCAACACTGCTCTCTCTCCCCATCCCCGCACTCGCAACAAGGGCAGAAACCCCCTAGTCCTCACCTTTCACCCCACCAGCCGTCACATACAAAAAGTAATCCTCCGTCAGTTTCGCCACCTCCAACGTGACCCCACCACTCGCCACATCTACCCATCTCCCCCCATGTCTGCCTTCCGCAAAGACCGCTCCCTCCGTAACTCCCTTGTCAATTATTTCCGTTGCAACCGCAAGAGATGCAACACCTGTCCCTTTACCTCCCCCCTCGACTCCATTCAAGGACCCAAGCAGTTGTTCCAGGTGCGACAGAGGTTCACCTGCATCTCCTCCAACCTCATCTATTGCATCCGCTGCTCTAGATGTCAGCTGATCTACATCGGTGAGTCTAAGCGGAGGCTGGGCGATCGTTTCGCCGACCTCCCGGTGGCTCAGCACTCCCCCTCCCATTCCCCATTCGACCTCTCTGTCCTGGGTCTCCTCCATGGCCAGAGTGAGCAACAATGGAAATTGGAGGAACAGCACCTCATATTCCGCTTGGGGAGTCTGCATCCTGCGGGCATGAACATTGAATTCTCCCAATTTTGTTAGCCCTTGCTGTCTCCTCCCCTTCCTCAGCCCTCGGGCTGTCTCCTCCCATCCCTCAGCCCTCGGGCTCCTCCTCCTCCTTTTTCCTTTCTTCTCCCCGCCACCCCCCATCAGTTTGAAGAAGGGTTTCGGCCCGAAATGTTGCCTATTTCCTTCGCTCCATAGATGCTGCTGCACCCGCTGAGTTTCTCCAGCATTTATGTGTACCTGCAGCCATTTTGAGTTGTCTTGCTGCCAGCATTGAGTAAAGCATTAAGGACTTCTGTTGTACCTTGAAGGCTCTCAAGTTTTTGTGCAGACCTAGAATACAAAAAACAATATATGATTACAATCAATCCATATTCAGTGTATAGATACTTGATATGCTTGCAAGGTAAAGCCAGCAACGTCCAATCAAGGATAGTTTAAGAGTCACCAAAGTGGTAGATATCAGTTTAGGACCGCTGTCTGGTTGTGGTAGGATGGTTCAGTTGCCTGATAACAGCTGGGTAGAAACTGTCCATGAATCTGGAGGTGTGCGTCTTCACACCTCTATACCTTTTGCCTGATGGGAGAGGGAAGAAGAGGGAGTGGCCAGGGTGCGACTCGTCCTTGATTATGCTGCTGGCCTTGCGGAGGCAGCGTGAGGTGTAGATGGAGTCAATAGAAGGGAGGTTGGTTAGTGTGATGGCCAGGGCTGCGCCCGCGATTGGCGGCAATTTCTTACTGAACATAAAATAATAACATTTATTACTTTATGCCAGGATTGAGCTACAGGGAGAGGTCGAGCAGGCTGGGGCTCTCTTCCCTGAGCACTGTTTCATCAGGCTCCAATTTTGCATCCAGCTGTACACTCTGTACTTAATTTCATTCATGTTCTTCCAGCAAGTGTAAACCAGATTAAAGTGTGTGGAGCGCTGACGCAGCACTTCAGACCACTTTAGGAGCAGTGAAACATAAAACTGTTTGAAAATCAATGTTGGATTGTTGCCGATGCTGGAAAACTTATAAAGGCAGATGCAGGAAAAATGTTCCCGATGTTGGTGGAGTCCAGAACCAGGGGTCACAGTTTAAGAATAAGGGTAGGCCATTTAAGACTGAGATGAGGAAAAAAGTTTTCACCCAGAGAGTTGTGAATCTGCGGAATTCTCTGCCACAGAAGGCAGTGGAGGCCAATTCACTGTAAGTTTTCAAGAGAGAGTTAGGGCTAATGGGATCAAGGCATATGGGGAGAAGGCAGGAACGGAGCACTGATTTTGGATGATCAGCCATGATCATATTGAATGGCGGTGCTGGCTCGAAGGGCCGAATGGCCAACTCCTGCACCTATTTTCTATGTTTCTATGTTTCTAATTCTGAAATCAATACTGGAAAGGGTGCAGAGAAGATTTACGAGGATGTTGCCAGGACTCGAGGGCCTGAGCAACAGGGAGAGGTTGAGCAGGCTGGGACGCTATTCCCTGGAGCACAGAAGGAAGAGGGTGTGATCTTATGGAGATGCACAAAATCGGGAGAGGAGTAGATCAGGGGACGCACAGAGTCTCTTGCCCAGAGTAGGAGAATCGAGGACCAGAGGACATAGGTTTAAGATGAGGGGAAAAAGATTTAATGGGATCCTGAGGGATAATCTTTTCACATGGGTATATGGAATGAGCTGCTGGAGGAGGTAGTTGAAGCAGGTAATATCTCAATGTGGAATTCTCTGCCCTTGTAGGCGGTGAAGGCCAGTTCTCTGGATACTTTCAAGAGAGAACTAGATAGGGCTCTTAAAGATAGCGGAGTCAGGGGATATGGGGAGAAGGCAAGAACGGGGATACTGATTGTGGATGATCAGCCATGATCACATTGAATGGCGGTGCTGGCTCGATGGGCCGAATGACCTGCTCCTGCACCCATTGTCCATTGACTATTGGCCAAGAAACATTTAGATATGTACATGGATAGGACAGGTTTAGAGGGATCTGGGCTAAATGCAAGCAGGTAGCACTGATGTAGATGGGACATGTTGGGCGGTGTGGGCAAGTTGGGCCGAAGGGCCTGTTTCCACATGATATGACTCGATGACTGAAAGAGAAAACACTGGAAATACTGAGCATGACAGGCAGCATTTGTGGAGAGAGAGATAGAGGAAGTATTTCACGTTGAATATTTTGGTAGCGACCATGTATGCATTGACTAGGTTGGTGCTGTCCATGGTGAGTTTAGTTTAGTTTAGTTTATTGTCACATGTACTGAGGTACAGTGAAAAGCTTTTTTTGTTGCGTGCTATCCAGTCAGCAGAAAGCCAACACATGATTACAATCAAGCCGTCCACAAAGGGAACAATGTTTAGTGCAAGGTGAACTCCAGTAATGTCCTTGTGCGTACAATTGCATCCAAGCAGAATTACAACACAGCTAGAGAATGGCTTGTATAACTGTGCGGGTTTAGACAAAGTAGTTCAGTTGAGTTTATTGTCACGTGCACCGAGGTACAGTGAAAAGCTTTTGTTGCGTGCTAGCCAGTCAGCGGAAAGACACCTGATTGCAATCGTGCCATCCACAGTGTACAGTCAAGAGTGTTTTATTGTCATGTGTCCCAAATAGAACAATGACATTCTTACTTGCTGCAGCACAACAGAATATGTAATCATAATAAATAATCATAATGTGGCGGTCC
Source organism: Leucoraja erinaceus (assembly GCF_028641065.1). Lineage (NCBI taxonomy): Eukaryota > Metazoa > Chordata > Chondrichthyes > Rajiformes > Rajidae > Leucoraja > Leucoraja erinaceus. The sequence continues at coordinate 31,949,119 of NC_073378.1, read as the reverse complement.
CTGGGGGGTAGGCCACGCCTTGGATCATCCCCCTCGACGATTGAGGGACAGGGGCGTAGGTCTGCCACGGGGTTTACCGGTCGACTCCCGAGGGGGTAGAGATAAGAGTGTCGGTGTGTGTTCTTGAACTGTTGGAATTAAAAAGCTTCTTTTGAATCCGCCTGGCGTCCGGTCTTTACCTGACCTTGACCAGGCCACTACACTGGTGACCCCGACGTGATACCTCGCACAGCAAACTGGGCCTCTGCCTGCTGGAACCAGGTTTCGGGTTCTTCAGTCCATAGAGTTGTGAGCTTCAGCGCAACAGCGTTATTATCCATCACGACGCGTGATGAACGAAATCGGTTTGGTTACTTCGTACCCCGCACTTGTTGATCAGGCGCCTGTTCCGGGTCCGAGCGTAGTGTGCACCCAGTCTGGCCGTCGTGTACGCCGTCCTGTCCGTTTCGTACCTCAGGTACTTGGGGGGGGTCCTGTGGCGGTCCCTGGGGGGTAGGCCACTCCTTGGATCATCCCCCTCGACGATTGAGGGACAGGGGCGTAGGTCTGCCACGGGTCGACTCCCGAGGGGTAGAGATAAGAATGTCGGTGTGTGTTCTTGAACTGTTAGAATTAAAAAGCTTCTTTTGAATCCGCCTGGCGTCCGGTCTTTTCCTGACCTTTCCTGACCTTGACCAGGCCACTACAATAATAACAAAAACTCAGAAAAAAATAACAATCAATAGCAGTGCAATAATATTACTAATAATACATGATAAAGGGGATAATGTAAATAACGTCTAGTGCAAGATAAAGCCAGCGACGTCCAATTCAAGGGCCTGTCCCACTATACGAGTTTACCCAAGAGCTCTCCCGAGTTAAAAGAAAATCAAACTCGTGGTAAGTACGTAGAATGTACGTAGCGGGTACGTTGGAGCTCGGGGACGTCTCTTAACGGCTCGTAACGCTAACGGCAGGTACTCGGGAAAAGCGGTAAGCTTGTGTCGTTTTTTCAACATGTTGAAAAATGTCCACGAGAGCCCCGAGGACCTACGAGCAGCTATTACCGTAATTCTCCGAGTTCGAATCAGGGGCAACTCGGGAGAACTCTTGAATGAACTCTTGTACAGTGGGACAGGTCCTTAAAGATAGTCCGAGGGTCTCCAATGAGGTAGATGGGAGGTCAGGACCATTCTCTAGTTGGTGATAGGGTGGTTCAGTTGCCTGATAACAGCTAGAAAGAAACTGTACCTGTATCTGGAGTTGTGCGTTTTCACACTTCTGTACCTCTTGCCTGATGGGAGCGGGGAAAAGAGGGAGTGTCCGGGGGTGAGACTGGTCCTTGAGGCCTTGGTGGTGATATATAATCATGACAAACTCTGGTTAAAAGTTGAAAGTGCATTGCAAATTAAAATATGAAATAGAACATAGATCAGTGCAGCACAGAAACAGTCCCTTTGGCCCACAATATCTGTCCCGAACATGTTTCCAAGATAAACTGTTGGGGAGGAAGGGGGTAGGGGGTAGAGGCTTAGGGGGAGAAGGCAGGAGAATGGGGTTAGGAGGGAGAGATAGATCAGCCATGTTTGAATGGCGGAGTAGACTTGATGGGCCGAATGGCCTAATTCTGCTCCTATCACTTATGAACATGAACTTATCACAGCTAGCAGCACATTATCCATATCCCTTCATTCCCTGTATATCTATGGGCCCATCTAAAAGCTTCTTTAAAAGCCATATCTTCTTCCAAATGGTAGGAGTAGGGTTGCCAACTGTCCTGTATTATCCGGGACATCCCATATATTGGGCTAAATTGGTTTGTCCCATATGGGACCGCCCTTGTCCCGTATTTGACAGCTACTACTCGGGTCGAGGGGACTGTCGGGTCGGAGCGCCGTGTCCGGCCTCGCCTCACCCGTCCCGACGTAGTGCAGCCCATGGAGTGCAGCCGGTACCTGTCGCCAGTTGACGTAGGTTGAAGTAGGTAGTCACCAATGGAATTCATCGGTCAGCAAGGGCGACAACCTACGTCACCTGGCGACAACATACGACAGCACCTACATCAGGAGAAGTCGAGCTACTCTCATTGACGTCAAGCCCACTGTCGTCCACTGTCGCCGAAAAGTTTTGAACATTTCAAAATCCAGTGGCGACCAGAAAAACGCTACGGTTTTTTGGGCGACTGAGGAGACGACTCACGACCTTACTGGCGACACCCCGGCGACCATGTGGTGACAGCCTAGTCTCCTGTAGTCGCCTAAAAAATCGCCTAAGTGGGACAGGGGCATTAGTCTGTAGCTGTTCAGCGGAACAATGATCCAACACACTAATCCCAAATCAGACGCAGCCCGATTGTTTTGTAACTGGCTTCATTTTTGGTTTAGAATTATGTTGGCTTCTTTTGTCCTTCATTCCAATCTCGTTTTTTCCAACTGGTCATATCTGCTTCATATTTTTAATCCATCAGCCAAAGCACCCTATTTAATCTTCTCAGCTGCACTGAATTACAGCCTGGCTCTTTGGTATCTGTTCAATGAATTGCTAATGGATTACTTCAAATGAGTGTGAATGCTTGCAATTCTCCAAATGAGTTTTTGTGGCAGTAATCACAGCAGGTATTTGCTTTTATATTCCAAACCTCTTGTGGTGAAGACCGGCACTTAATTAGCCTGCACTCCGGTACCTGTCGATTTTATTTGGAGTTCTCTTCGAATTAGTGTGTGGGAAAGAACTGCAGATGCTGGTTTAAATGGAAGATAGACACTAAAATGCTGGAGTAACTCAGTGGGTTATCTCTGGAGAGAAGGATTCCTTCTCACCAGAGATGCTGCCTGTCCCTTCTACTTAGATTAGACTTAATTAAAAGTTATTTCATTAGACGTACATTGTGGGCTGAAGAGCTTGTGCTGGACTGTTTAGTTTAGTTTAGTTTAGTTTAGTTTAGTTTAATTTAGTTTAGTTTAGTTTAGTTTAGTTTAGTTTAATTTAGTTTAGTTTAGTTTAGTTTAGTTTAGTTTAGAGATACAGCCCAGAAACAGGCGATCACCCCGTACATGAACACTATCCTACACACACGAGGGACAATTTACAATTTTACTGAAGCCGATTAACCTACAAACCTGTGCGGACCAACTGGCTGGTGTTTTTACAGACATTTTCAACCGTTCACTACTTAGGACTGAGGTCCCCACCTGCTTTAAAAAGGCATCAATTATACCAGTGCCCAAGAAGAGTAAATTGACGTGCCTCAATGACTATTGACCAGTGGCACTAACGTCTGTGGTGATGAAGTGCTTTGAGAGGTTGATCATGGCGCAAATCAACTCCTACCTCGACAAAAACCTGGACCCACTGCAGTTCGCTTACCGCCACAACAGATCAACGGTGGATGCGATCTCGCTGGCCCTCCACTCCGCTGTGGACCACTTGGACAACAAAAACTCATATGTCAGGCTGTAATTCATTGACTACAGCTCGGCATTTAATACAATCATCCCCTCCAAGCTGGTTACCAAACTTGCAGAACTGGGTCTCTGTGCACCCCTCTGCAATTGGATCCTCGACTTCCTCATCCACAGACCACAGTCTGTTCGTATTGGTGGAAATGTGTCAGCCTCAATAACAATCAACACGGGAGCACCTCAAGGCTGCGTGCTCAGCCCTCTGCTGTACTCTATACTCATGACTGCGTAGCCGGGCATAGTGCGAACTCCATCATCAAGTTCGCTGACGACACCACTGTTGCGGGACGTATCACTGATGGGGATGAGTCCGAGTAAAGAAGAGAGATCGAGCAACTGTCCATATGGTGCCAGCGCAATAACCTGGCCCTCAACTCCAGCAAAACCAAGGAGCTGATTGTGGACTTTGGAAGCAGTAGGAGGGGGACCCACAGTCCCGTTTATATCAACGGGTCGATGGTTGAAAGGGTCAAGAGCTTCAAATTCCTGGGCGTGCACATCTCTGAAGATCTTTCCTGGTCCGAGAACACTGATGCAGTTATCAAGAAAGCACATCAGCGCCTCTACTTCCTGAGAAAATTACGGAGAGTCGGTTTGTCAAGGAGGACTCTCTCTAACTTCTACAGGTGCACAGTAGAGAGCATGCTGACCGGTTGCATCGTGGCTTGGTTCGGCAACTTGAGCGCCCTGGAGAGGAAGAGACTACAAAAAGTAGTAAACACTGCCCAGTCCATCATCGGCTCTGACCTTCCTTCCATCGAGGGGATTTATCGAAGTCGCTGCCTCAAAAAGGATGGCAGTATCATCAAAGACCCACACCATCCTGGCCACACACTCATCTCCCTGCTACCTTCAGGTAGAAGTTACAGGAGCCTGAAGACTGCAACAACCAGGTTCAGGATTAGCTACTTCCCCACAGCCATCAGGCTATTAAACCTGGCTCGGACAAAACTCTGAACATTAATAGCCCATTATCTGTTATTTGCACGTTATCAGTTTATTTATTCATGTGTTCTGCAGTCAATGCCTACTATGTTCTGTTGTGCTGAAGCAAAGCAAGAATTTCATTGTCCTACCAGGGACACATGACAATAAACTCATTTGAACTTGAACTTGAACTTGAACCTGCATGTCTTTGGAGTCACGTGCAAACTCCGTGCAGACAGCACCGATAGTCAGGGTCGAACACGGATCTCTGGCGCTGTAAAGCAGCAACTCTGCCATGTGCCACTGTGCATTAGTAATGTGTCACTGTGCATTACATGGTAAATGGTAGGGAATCGAAGAATGCAGTTGAACAGAGGGATCTGGGTATAACCGTGCATAGTTCCTTGAAGGTGGAATCTCATATAGATAGGGTGGTAAAGAAAGCTTTTGGTATGCTAGCCTTTATAAACCAGAGCATTGAGTATAGAAGCTGGGATGTAATGTTAAAATTGTACAAGGCATTGGTGAGACCAAATCTGGAGTATGGTGTACAATTTTGGTCGCCCAATTATAGGAAGGATGTCAACAAAATAGAGAGAGTACAGAGGAGATTTACTAGAATGTTGCCTGGGTTTCAACAACTAAGTTACAGAGATAGGTTGAATAAGTTAGGTCTTTATTCTCTGGAGCGCAGAAGGTTAAGGGGGGGGGACTTGATAGAGGTCTTTAAAATGATGAGAGGGATAGACAGAGTTGATGTGGACAAGCTTTTCCCTTTGAGAATAGGGAAGATTCAAACAAGAGGACATGACTTCAGAATTAAGAGACAGAAGTTTAGGGGTAATACGAGGGGGAACTTCTTTACTCAGAGAGTGGTAGCGGTGTGGAATGAGTTCCCAGTGGAAGTGGTGGAGGCAGGTTCATTGGTATCATTTAAAAATAAATTGGATAGGCATATGGATGAGAAGGGAATGGAGGGTTATGGTATGAGTGCAGGCAGGTGGGACTAAGGGGAGAATACGTGTTCGGCATGGACTTGTAGGGCCGAGATGGCCTGTTTCCGTGCTGTAATTGTTATATGGTTATATGGTTATTAGTGTTGTCTTCAGTAGCGTTCACAATCGATTCTTATACCAAGCACCCACGCCACTCATGTGACACCCTGGGGTGATATCCCTTCCGTTTTTTGTGGGGTCCCCCACCACTTCCTGCCCCCCCAATGTCATAGAAACATAGAAAATCGGTGCGGGAAGCGGCCATTCGGGCCTTCGAGTCAGCAACGCCATTTAACACGATCATGGATGTTCATCCAGAATCAGTATCCCGTTCCTGCTTTCTCCCCATATCCCTTGATTCCGTGATTGAATGATTGTCCAACAGCGGAGGGACCCTAGACTGTGGTCCTCCCCCACCGAGCCTTGGTGTTGGCTGCACCGAGCTTCAGCGCATCCCTCAGCATGTACTCCTGCAGTGTGCAGCGGGCCAGTCCGCAACATTCCCCGACGGACATCCCGCTCCGCTGGGCGGTCAGCTGGTTTTGGGCAGAACAAAGAGCGTTTAGTCATGAGATCATGTGATAGGAGCGGAATTAGGCCATTCGGCCCATCAAGGCTACTCTGCCATTCAATCACAGCTGATTTACCTCTTCCACTTAACCCCTTCTCCTGCCTTCTCCCCATAACCCCGGACACCCGTACTAATCAAGATTTAGAAGAGGTTGTTTTACAGAGATTGCAAACGTGAAAAAATAGTGAACAATAGTGAACAACGAGATTGATCCCTGGGATGGCGGGACTGTCATATGAGGAAAGATTGAAAAGACTAGGCTTGTATTCACAGGAGTTTAGAAGGATGAGGAGGGGATCTTATAGAAACATATATCATTATAAAAGGACTGGACAAGTTAGATGCAGGAAAAATGTTCCCAATGTTGGGCGAGTCCAGAACCAGGGGCCACAGTCTTAGACTAAAGGGGAGGTCATTTAAGACTGAGGTGAGCAAAACCTTTTTCACCCAGAAAGTGGTGAATTTGTGGAATTCCCTGCCACAGAGGGCAGTGGAGGCCAAATCACTGGGGTGATTTAAGAGAGAGTTAGATAGAGCTCTAGGGACTAGTGGAACCAAGGGACATGGGGAGAAGGCAGGCATGGGTTATTGATTGGGGATGATCAGCCATGATCACAATGAATGGTGGTGCTGGCTTGAAGGGCCGAATGGCCTCCTCCTGCACCTATTTTCCATGTTTCTAATAGTCACACTCACTCCCTGGCCCTTAATTTTAATTCATAGCAATGCACAATTTAAACTAGTGTAGTATATTTTGTTGTCACGTGCACCAAGGTACAGTGAAATGCTTTTGTTGCCTGATATCCAGTCAGTGGAAAGACTATACATGATTACAATCGAGCAGTCTACAGTGTGCAGATACATGACGTAGGGAATCTCGTTTTGTGCAAGGTAAAGTCCTGTAAAGTCTGATTAAAGGTAGTCCGAGGGACTCCAATGCAGTTGATAGTAGCTGAGGACAGCTCTCTAGTTGTTGAGGGGATGATTCAGTTGCCAGATAACAACTGGGAAGTAACTGTCCCTGAATCTGGAGGTGTGTGTTTTCACACTTCTATACTTTTTGCCTAATGTGTCGGATGGAACTGCAGACGCTGGTTTACACCAAAGACTGACACAACGTGCTGGAGTAACTCAGCAGGACAGGCAGCATCTCTGGGGAGAAGGAATGGGTGACGTTTCGGGTCGAGACCCTTCTTCAGACTGAGAGTCAGGGGAGAGGGAGACTAGAGATAAGAGATAAGGAAGGCTCTGGATCCAGACCTCCCGGTTCCAACCCAATGGACGTTTTCACACCTTGCCCTTCCTTATCTCTGTGTCCGGGTGCTGTGTGTAAGGAGTTTATACGTTCTACCCTGTGACCGCGTGGGTTTTCTCCGGGTGCTCCAGTTTCCTCCCACACTGAAAAGCTTACCTTCCATATCTCTCGTTTCCCTCTCCCATGAATCTGGGTCTGGAGAAGGATCTCAACCCGAAACGTCACCCATTCCTTCTAACCAGAGGCGTCCCGCTGAGTTACTCCAGCATTTTGTGTAATTCTTGCCCGATGGGAAAGGGGAGAAGAGGGAGTGTCCGGGGTGAGACTGGTCCTTGATTATCTCCTCGTTGATGGCCTTCCGTCAGTGCTTGATGTCCGTCTCCGAACGTGTCCCTGGGAACACTTCACAAACCAGAGAGTCCTCTGTTACGGATCTGTTCGGGATTATCCCTGACGTTGCGAAGGATGAGCCTCGTAACAAAATGTTTAGTTTACATAGAAACATAGAAACATAGAAAATAGGTGCAGGAGTAGGCCATTTGGCCCTTCGAGCCTGCACCGCCATTCAATATGATCATGGCTGATCATCCAACTCAGTATCCTGTACCTGCCTTCTCTCCATACCCCCTGAACCCTTTAGCCACAAGGGCCACATCTAACTCCTTCTTAAATATAGCCAATGAACTGGCCTCAATTACCTTCTGTGGCAGAGAATTCCACAGATTCACCACTCTCTGTGTGAAAAATGTTTTTCTCATCTCGGTCCTAAAAGATTTCCCCCTTATCCTTAAACTGTGACCCCTTGTTCTGGACTTCCCCAACATCGGGAAGAATCTTCCTGCATCTAGCCTGTCCAACCCCTTAAGAATTTTGTAAGTTTCTACAACTTACCTTCCCCCCTCAATCTTCTAAATTCTAGCGAGTACAAGCCGAGTCTATCCAGTCTTTCTTCATATGAAAGTCCTGACATCCCAGGAATCAGTCTGGTGAACCTTCTCTGTACTTCCTCTACTGCAAGAATGTCTTTCCTCAGATTAGGAGACCAAAACTGTACACAATACTCCAGGTGTGGTCTCACCAAGACCCTGTACAACTGCAGTAGAACCTCCCTGCTCCTATACTCAAATCCTTTTGCTATGAATGCTAACATACCATTCGCTTTCTTCACTGCCTGCTGCAGCTGCATGCCTACTTTCAATGACTGGTGTACCATGACACCCAGGTCTCGCTGCATCTCCCCTTTTCCTAATCGGCCACATTTCAGATAATAGGTTAGTTTAGGTTAATTTAGAGATACAGCGCGGTTAGTTTAGAGATATTCGGCCCACCGAGATATGGGACAAATGCAGGCAGGTGGGACTAGTGTATAGGGGGCACATTGGCCGGAGTGGGCAAGTTGGACCCTTGTGGCCTGTTTCCACGCTGTATGACTCTGTGTGACTCTGTGAGGTCAGGCAGCATATGCGGAGTGCGGATCAGATTTAACATTATAGGGTGAAGATACTCTCCAATTGTTTTGCTCAAGGAAGCGAGTTAACAATTTAATTTTAAGCTGTAGAAAGTGGGAGTGGTGGAGTATTGATTGAAAGGTGTTTGGGTGAAGCTTGGTTTACTATAGTCATAATCTTTTGTTGAAGAAATCTGTTTGAGAGATAAATTAGACAGAAAGAAGACAAACATAGTCATGGACATAGAGTCATGGAGTGATATAGTGTGGAAACAGGCCCTTCGGCCCAACTTGTCCACAACGGCCAACAATGTCCCATCTACACTAGTCCCACCTGCCTGCATTTGGTCCATATCCCTGCAAACTTGTCCTATCCATGTACATGTCTAACTGTTTCTTAAACATTCGGATAGTCCCAGCTTCAACTACCTCCTCTGGCGGCTTGTTCCATACACCCACCACCCCTTGTGTGAAGAAGTTACCCCTCAGATTCCTATTAACTTAGAGACATGTTTACCCTCGTGAAAGTTAGTCTTTGTTTAGGCTGCATCTGTGAGCACTTTTAGTTTAGTTTTGTTTAGTTCAGAGATAATGTGCAGAAACAGGCCCTTCGGCCCACCGAGTCTGCACCGTCCAGCGATCCCCATGCACAAACACTATCCTACACACACTAGGGACAATCTACACATAGACCAAGCCAATTAACCTACAAGTCTGTACGTCATTGGAGTGTGGGAGGAAACTGAAGATCTCGGAGAAAACTAAACGCAGGTCACGGGGAGAGCAAACAAAGTCCGTACAGACAAGCACACGTCAGGATCGAACCCGGGTCTCTGGCGCTGTAAGCGCTGTAAGGCGCTACCGATACCAAAATGCAAGCACAATAAATTTAACTCAGAGGCCTCTTCTTAGTCTTAAACATAGAAACATAGACAATAGGTGCAGGAGTAGGCCATTCGGCCCTTCAAGCCAGCACCGCCATTCAATATGATCATGGCTGATCAACCAGAATCAGTACCCCGTTCCTGCTTTTTCCCCCTTATCCTTTGACTCCGCTATCTTTAAGAGCTCTATCTAACTCTCTCTTGAAAACATCCAGTGAATTGGTCTCCACTGTGTTCTGAGGCAGAGAATTCCACAGATTCACAACTTTCTGGGTGAAAAAGTTTTTCTTCATCTCAGTCCTAAATGGCCTACCCTTTATTCTTAAACTTTGATCGCTGATTCTGGACTCTCCTAATAAGGAGCATTTTTCCTACATCTAGCCTGTCCAATCCCTTAAGAATTGTATATGCTTCTATAAGATCTCCTCTCATCCTTCTAGATTCCAGTGAATACAAGCCCAGTCGACCCATTCTTTCATCTTATGTCAGTCACGCCATCCCGCGAATCTACGTCCTGGTGAACGCTGCACTCAAGATTCAAGATTCAAGATTCAAGAGAGTTTATTGTAATGTGTCCCAGATAGGACAATGAAATTCTTGCTTTGCTTCCCTCAATAGCAAGAAAGTCCTTCCTCAAATTAGGAGACCAAAAATGCACACAGTACTCCATGTGCGGTCTCACCAGGACCCCGTACAACTGCAGTAGGACTTCCTTGCTCCTATACTCAAATTCACTTGTAATGAAGGCCGGCATGCCATTAGCTTCCTTCACTACCTGCTGTACCTGCATGCTTACTTTCAGTGACCGATGTACAAGCACACCCAGGTCCTGTTGCACCTCCCCTTTTCCTAACCTGACACCATTCAGATAATAATCTACCTTCCTGTTCTTGCCACCAAAGTGGATAACCTTCACATTCATCCACATTATACTGCATCTGCCATGCATCTTCCCACTCACCCAACCAATCCAAGTCACCCTGCATCCTCATGGCATCCTCCTCGCAGCTCACACTGCCGCCCAGCTTTGTGTCATCCGTTAATGTAAGATGTTTACGCTGAAGAGGGATTTAAACCCCTTAACTGAGCACGGGTAATTCTTCAGTTCTAAGAGCTCAATCCAAGTGGACAAAGAGGGATAAGAGGGCGATTGGCAAATCCTTTTATCATAATGGTTTGTTTTTGCTGAGCACTTCATCCACTTGAGCGAGTTTGCAGAATAAATGTCAAGTCATTGTATTACCTGCCATAGATTGCCATTAACCTTCATAAATGTGCACTATATGCAAGGTACTTGTCAAAATTTGTCACTTATTATTTCTACTGCAAGCGGAAACATCCAGCCTCTTGTAGTCGTGGCAACAAAAGGTTTAAAGGTTGAAGAAAGAACTGCAGATGCTGGAAAAATCAAAGGTAGACAAAAATGCTGGAGAAACTCAGCAGGTGAAGCAGCATCAATGGAGCAAAGGAATAGACAACGTTTCTGGTCGAGACCCTTCTTCAGACAGATGCTGCCACACCCGCTGAGTTTCCCCCCAATGAGACCTGGGTGTGCTTGTACATCGGTCACTGAAAGTAAGCATGCAATGGCGGCAGCCCTGTCAGCAGCGCGTTAGTTATTTTCAACTTTTTTAATTTTTTTAGTATGTTTTAAAGTATGTTTTTAATGTTTCTTTGTGTGTTTTGTGTGTGGGGGGGTGAGGGGGAAACCGTTTTGGTCGCCTCCTCCAAGGAGAGGCGACTTTTTCCAGGTCGCCTCCCCCGTGGCCTAACAGCGAGGATCGGCGCGGCCTTTCCCGGAGACGCGACCGGGGCTCGGGGCTCTGGCGGCGGGTGCAGCATGGACTGTCAACGCGGAGCGGGCGAGCCCTCGCTGGGACTCGATGGAGGGGAGCGCTCCGTTTCGTTGGCCCGCAGCAGCCGGCAGCCTGAAGCCGCGGTCTGCACAGCTCCAGCTGGCGCGGCGTCTACAGCCCGGGATCCCTCGGGGGGGACCTGGGGTAAGAAGAAGCCATCACTGCCGGCCCGCGGCCAACTTCTACCGCGGGCGCGGTATGGACTTACATCACCCCTGGAGGGGAGCTTCGACCGCCGGCCCTGCGGTCTGCGGTGCTTCTGGCTGCGGCATGGAGGGAACTTTAAATCTTCGGCCGCCGGCCTGCGGCCTACACCAACTTAAAGCCGCGGTCTCCGGTGGGGAAGAGCCGACTCTGGACTTACCTGGACTTGTACCTTGTCCTTACCATCTGGACGCCCGCAGCAACGGCTGCGGAGGGTTGAGGTCCCGACCACGGGGAAAATGGAGGAGGACTGGCCAAATTGTGTACCTTCCACCACAGTGATGAATGCTGTGGTGGATGTTTATGTTAAATTTTTATTGTGTTTTTGTGTGTGTTCTTTATCATTGTATCGCTGCTGACATATCCATTTCACTTGCACTTTATGTGCAATGTGATAAATAAACCGTATTGTATTGTATTGTTTCACCAGCATTTTTGTATACGAGCATTTAGAGGTGGCGTTTTTTCTCCTCCTGGGTCGACAGAGTTAGATGTAGCTCTTAGGGCTAATGGAATCAAGGGATGGGGGAGAAAGCAGGGACGGGGTACTGATTCTGGATGATCAGTCATGATCATATTGAATGGCAGTGCTGGCTCGAAGGGCCGAATGGCCTATTCCTGTATCTACTTTCTATGTTTCTATGTTTGTACATGCCGACCAACATTCGTCCCATTCTGCTCATCCGCTCCCTAGTCCTGGAAATCCCGTGAATTTTATCTGCACCCTTTCCAGCTTGACAATATCTTTCCTAAAACATGGTGCCCAGAACTGAACACAATACTCTGAATGTGGCCTCACCAATGTCTCATATAACGTCTTTGGTTGAACACGGTGCAACGGTAGAGTTGCTGCCTTACAGTGCCAGGGACCCGGGATTGATTGTTTATCAGAAGTTCATAATTGATAGGAGGAGAATTAGGCCATTTGGCCCATCAACTCTACTCTGCCATTCAATCATGGCTGATCTATCTCTCCCTCCTAACCCCATTCTCCTGCCTTCTCCCCATAACCTCTGACGCCCGTACTGATCAAGATTCTACCTATCTCTGCCTTTGTACGGAGTTTGTCCATTCTCCCCGTGACCTGTGTGGGTTTTCTCCGAGATATCCAGTTTCCTCCCACACTACAAAAAACGTACAGGTTTGGAGGTTAATTGGCTTGGTGTAAAATGTAAAATTGTCCCTCGTGTGTGTAGGGTAGTGCCAGTGTGCAGGGATTGCTGGTCGGTGCTGACCCGGTGGGCCGAAGGGCCTGCTTCCTCGCTGTATCTCTAAACTAAACTGAACTAAGGATAAGACACAAAAAGCTGGAGCAACTCAGCGGGACAGGCAGCATCTCTGAAACAAAGGAATGGGTGACAATAGGCAATAGACAATAGGTGCAGGAGTAGGCCATTCGGCCCTTTGAGCCAGCACCGCCATTCAATGTGATCATGGCTGATCATCCCCAATCAGTACCCCGTTCCTGCCTTCTCCCCATATCCCCTTACTCCGCTATCTTTAAGAACCCTATATAGTTTTTCTCTTGAAAGTATCCAGAGAACCTGCCTCCACCGCCCTCTGAGGCAGAGAATTCCACAGACTCACAACTCTCTGTGTGAAAAAGTTTCGTCTCCGTTCTAAATGGGTTGTCCCTTATTCTTAAACTGTGGCCCCTGGTTCTGGACTCCCCCAACATTGGGAAAACGTTTCAGGTCGAGACTCTTCTTAATTAAACTAAGCTACGTTTGTATAGAAGCATTAAGTCGCGGGATAACTGGTAGCAATGAGATAATTAAACTTTGTAATCGCTTCATCTTTGCTTTTTACCGTTGGATCATTTAGAACAATGGAAATGTCAAGGTCACCTTTGTGTGCAGGCTCTTAGAAGTGCCTCTGCCAAAGCAACTGTGAAATTTATTTCAGAAATGCTGCACAGCCATTAATCAAATATATTGATGAAAAGCAAGGGGAACAGTGTTCTGAATAAGAGAAAGCAAATTTAAGAGCAATTTTCACAAGGTATATTGGCTAAAACCTTTGTAGGACTATTGGAAAATAAGCAGCAGGTCTTACTTGAAGATCCTTTTCAAAAGGTTTACACAGTCAATGGAAACAAGTTAAAATAACTCGTCGGTTACCATCCCTTCCCACCCAAACCACCCCCTCCCCAGGTACTTTCCCCTGCAACCGCAGGAAATGAAACACCTGTCCCTATACCTCCCCCCTCGACTCTGTCCAAGGACACCGACAGTCCTTTCAGGTGAGGCGGAGGTTCACTTGCACCTCCTCCAACCTCTGCTACCTTACCCGCTGTTCCAGGCATGGACTCTTGCATATGGGCGAGACCAAGGGCAGGCTCGGCGGTCATTTCGCTGAACACCTCCGCTCAGCCCACCTAGGTCTACGCGATCTCCAGGTTGCTCAACACTTTAACTCCCCCTCCCATTCCCACACTGACCTTTCTGTCCTGGGCCTCCTCCATTGTCAGAGTGAGGCCCAGCGCAAATTGGAGGAACAGCACCTCATATTTTGCTTGGGTAGCTTACGCCCCAGCGGTATGAACATTGACTTCTCTAACATCAAGTAACCCTTGCTCTCCCTCTCTCTCCATCCCTCCCCCATCCTAGTTCTCCAACTAGTCTGACTGTCCTCCTGATTAAACTTTACATTGTACTGCTCGTTGTCACCTTCCCCTCAGCTAACAATGATCTTTCCTCCGCCTTCCTTGAGCTTCACCTCCTCTGATCTCTTGTTTTCACACCTTACCCTTCCATATCTCTAATCTGCCTCTCCCATGACTCTCAGTCTGAAGAAGGGTCTCTACCCGAAACGTCACTCATTCCTTTCCTCCAGAGATGCTGCCTGTCCCGCTGAGTTACTCCAGCACTTTGTGTCTATTTGTACCCACAATCATGAGGATGAAAGCTGGACCAATGAATCAAATAGTTGCAGAGTACCTTCCAAGCAATCGTTCATAGTTTGTACGTTCTCCCTTATACATTGTGGGTTTTCTCCGGGTGCTTCGGATTCCTCCCACATTGCAGAGACATGCAGGTTTTTTAGGTTCATTGGCTTCTGTAAATTGTCATTAGTGATAGGAGCAGAATTAGGCCATTCGGCCCATCAAATCTACTCCGCCATTCAATCATGGCTGATCTATCTTTCCCTCTCAACCCCATTCTCCTGCCTTCTCCCCACAACCCCTGACACCCGTACTGATCAAGCATCAATAGGTCTTTCCCTTAAAAATATCCAATGACTTGGCATCCACAGCCATCTGTGACAATGAATTCCACAGATTCACCACCTTCTGATGAAAGAAATAGAAACATAGAAACATAGAAATTAGGTGCAGGAGTAGGCCATTCGGCCCTTCGAGCCTGCACCGCCATTCAATATGATCATGGCTGATCATCCAATTCAGTATCCCGTACCTGCCTTCACTCCATACCCTCTGATCCCCTTAGCCACATCTAACTCCCTCTTAAATATAGCCAATGAACTGGCCTCGACTACCCTCTGTGGCAGAGAGTTCCAGAGATTCACCACTCTCTGTGTGAAAAAAGTTCTTCTCATCTCAGTTTTAAAGGATTTCCCCCTTATCCTTAAGCTGTGACCTCTTGTCCTGGACTTCCCCAACATCGGGAACAATCTTCCTGCATCTAGCCTGTCCAACCCCTTAAGAATTTTGTAAATTTCTATTAGATCCCCTCTCAATCTCCTATATTCTAGAGAGCATGAACCAAGTCTATCCAGTCTTTCTTCATAAAGACAGTCCTGACATCCCAGGAATCAGTCTGGTGAACCGTCTCTGCACTCCCTCTATGGCAATAATGTCCTTCCTCAGATTTGGAGACCAAAACTGTACGCAATACTCCAGGTGTGGTCTCACCAAGACCCTGTACAACTGCAGTAGAACCTCCCTGCTCCTATACTCAAATCCTTTTGCTATGAATGCTAACATACCATTCACTTTCTTCACTGCCTGCTGCACCCGCATGCCTACTTTCAATGAGTGGTGTACCATGACACCCAGGTCTCGCTGCATCTCCCCTTTTCCTACTCGGCCACCATTTAGATAATAGTCTGCTTTCCTGTTTTTGCCACCAAAATGGAAATTGCTCATCTCTTTCATAAAGGAGCACCCTGTTGTTCTGAGGCCAGAAAGAGGATGGTCCGAATCACAGTCTTTCAGTTGCGTTCAGAGATACAGCGCGGAAACAGGTCCGCGCCAACCAACCATCACCCACACACTAGTTCAATCCTACGCACTAGGGACAATTTACAGAAGCCAATCAACCCTCAAACCTTCACGTCTTTGGAAGCTGGGAGGAAACCGGAGCACCTAAAGAAAACCCACGAGGTCACAGGGAGAACGTGCAAACTCTGCACAGACAGCACCCGAACTAAACGTGTTCCAAAATAATTAATTTAATTACGGGCTAATAATGGGAAAAAAGCTTATACTCAAATTCTGGAAAAACGCTCCCATACCAACAATAAGAATGTGGATTTCAAATATGTTCGAAGCATTACACCTGGAGGATATGAGACTCCTCCTTGCAGGCAAAGCAGACCACTTCCAAAAGACGTGGTTTGCATTTAAGAACTTACTACAAGTATAAGGTGCAACAATAAATTAAAAAATAAATGGTGCCAGGATATGGTAACGGAGGATGAAAAATATGGTTGGTATATCCCCTTTTTGCGTGTTTTTTTATAATAGAGCGATTGTTTCTCTTTCTTTCTTTCTTTTCTAGGGTCTATTTCTTAACTTTCTTCTCTAACTCTTTTCCTAAAGGGCTTTGTTTCAACACTTTCCCGCGCTATCACGACTCTTTCTCACTTTTCTTACTTCCTTTATTTCTATCTTTCTTAAAGCTCAAAAAATGAAGGGGTACAACAAATGTAATACGATATATGTGGTGTGTACTACTGTAACTTATTGTACTTCTAATAAAGAAATAATTTAAAAAAAAAGACAGCACCAGAGGACGGGATTGAAGCAAATAGCCTACTGTGGATGGAATGGAATACTTTCTACTTTATTGTCACATGTGACCAGGCACAGTGAAATTCCTTGCTTGCAGATCCAAGGTATGCAAATAGCGGCCACGTAAAGGGCGTTGACAAAGTTACAAAGTATCCCCGCCAGCTCCTCCTTTGTTCCCCCCACGCTGGGTCCTCCATTGTTCTCCCCCGTCCCTCATGGTGGTTCCCCCCACGCTCTCATCGATCGGCGACCGCCGCGACTCACCATTGCCTTCGAGGCTCCTGGCAGGCTTTTCCGCAACCTGCTGGGAGGCCCGTGGGGGCGAGCCGGTCACTCAAAGCCCAACTCTTCCCAACTGCATCATTTTCACTTTATGGACCTTCGTCGACTTGAGAAATTAAAAAACCCAACCTGGGGCTGGGCTAGACCAGGCGCCGCTCCAACACGCCGAGCGCGTGGACCGCACGCGGCCTACAGCGGTGAAGCATTGACGGAGGACACCACGGCTATGCCTGGCCAGGCCGACCCTGCAACGTCGCCATGACAACGGGCCTTCACGGTCAAGCCAAGTTCCCTGCACTTACAACAAATGGGACTTGAAAATGGCGCCAAACTGGTGACTCTGGCTAGTGTCTGAGTGCACCGCTGCTGTACACTTGTACTGTATCTGAGATGCTTATCTAAGGTGTGTCTGAGTGCTTATGTATATAGTGATACTTGTACCGAACTGTACACAAAAATGAATTTCACTGTCCCTCGGTACATGTGACAAATAAGATCCTACTGAACCTGCGTCCCTGGTGCTGCGAGGCAGCAACTCTATCGCTGCACCACCGTGCCAACCTCATTCAAAGAGGCATAGCAGATAGGTTGAACTGAATGGACTCTCCCTATGCTGTGTGAGTTGAGTATAGGAGCAAAGAGGTCCTTCTGCAGTTGTACAGAGCCGTAGTGAGACCACACCTGGAGTATTGTGCACAGTTTTGGTCCCCTAATTTGAGGAAGGATATTCTTGCTATTGAGGGATTGCAGCGTAGGTTTACAAGGTTAATTCCCGGGATGGCAGGACTGTTATAAGCTGAGAGAATGGAGTGGCTGGGCTTGTACACTCTGGAGTTTAGAAGAATGAAAGGGGATCGTATTGAAACATATAAGACTGTTAAGGGTTTGGACACGCAGAAAACATGTTCCCAATGTTAGGGGAGTCCAGAAATAGGGGCACAGTTTAAGAATAAGGGGTAAGCCATTTAGAACAGAGACGAGGAAACACTTTTTCACACAGAGAAATGTGAGTCTGTGGAATTCTCTGTCTCAGAGAGTGGTGGAGGCCGGTTCTCTGGATACTTTCAAGAGAGATCTTAAAGATAGCGGAGTCATTGGATGTGGTGAGAAGGCAAGAACGGGGTACTGATTGGGGATGATCAGCCATGATCACATCGAATGGCGGTGCTGGATCGAAGGGCCGAATGGCCTACTCCTGCACCTATTGTCAATTGTCTATTGTGATATTTAGTTAGAGCCACAGGCTAGAGAAAAAGGCCCTTCGGCCCACCGAGTCCGCACCGTCCATTGATCCGCGCACATTAACACTATCCTACACTTGTAGGATAATTGTTACATTTCTACCAAGCCAACTAACCTACAAACCCATGAGTCTTTGGAGTGTGGGAGGAAACCGGAGCACCAGGAGAAAACCCACGCAGGTCACGGGGAGAACGTACAAACTCCGTACACACAGTCGGGATCGAACCCGGGTCTCTGGCGCTGCGAGGCAGTAACTCTACCGCTGTGCCACCGTGCCAACCTCATTCAAAAAGGCATAGCAGATAGGTTGAGCTGAACAGAGTCTATCTATGCTGTGTGATGGTTCAATAACATGAACCAGGCAGGAAAAAAGAGCGCAAATATAGTGTCTCAAGACAAAGAACAGGAACGAAAAGTCAACCAGTACATTCCTCCACATCAATTTAATTTAATTTGACAACCACGAAAGAACAGTATCCCGGCATACAGGCTGCATGGCATAAAACTAACAGAGCTAAAGATTTAAAACATACACAGCCCTGTGACATGCAGAAGACACAATAGTCATTGAATACTTGGCAAAATAAGCGAACTGCTTTCGCGTTACTGTGGCAGAAGTGCTAGGAGCTGAATAAGTGGAAATTAGACGTCGAGCGAAGCTCCTGTAACGGACTCCAAATGCAAGCTTTCACCGATACCTCAGCAACAGGGTTTAGTTTAGTTCAGAGATACGGGGCGGAAACAGGCCCTTAGGCCCACCGAGTCCGTGCCGACCACCGATCCCAACACCAACACCACCGATCCCAACACCAACCCCCAGCACCAACACTATCCCACCCACACACACACACATACACACACTCTGGAGGACAATTTACAATGTTATCAAAGCCAATTAACCTGCAAACCTGTACACCTTTGGAATGTGGGAGGAGACCGGAGCACCCGGAGAAATCCCACGCAGGTCACGTACAATTTCTGGGCAGACAGTAACCCGTAGTCAGGATCGAACCCGGGTCTCTGACGCTGTGAGGCAGCAACTCTACCGCTGCGCCACTGTGCTGGATGTTAAATCATTCACTACCAGGTACATATTGCTTTTTTTTTTAGCAACAGGATAATGTCCAGAAAGGCACTGTGGAATAATACAGCCCCTGATGTCTGTTGTTTTTTCCTTAAAATACATGCGATATTTCCCAAAAACATTCCTCTTTTTTAGATCGACGCAGAGCACCAGGAATGGACACTTCAACTTTTAATCTCATCGGTCAAGTTCAGGTTTTGCTGGATTACGTAGCATGCGGCCATTGTCAAAATCTGTGGACAGTGCCTTACAATAATGATGAGAAATGGAATGAATGGTTCAAACCGGTATTTGCCATTTACAATGGAGACACGAGGAATTACAGATGAGGCCACAAAGTGCTGGAGGAACTCAGCAGGTCAGGCAGCATCTCCAGAGAACATGGACAGAGGACGTTTCGGGATGGGACCCTTCAGACCTCCCCCCTTCCCTTCCACTGACATTCCTTCCTCTGGCTTCACAAGTCACAACCCTTCAATCCTTTTGTCTCACCCGTAGCCTTTCATCTCTGCTCTTTGTCCGACCATATGCCTATCAAACCCTTACCTGCGTCCACCTATAACCAACTAGACATTGTCTTGCCCTTCCTGTCTTCCAGCTTCCCCCCCCCCCCCCTTCCCCGCCCCATAATCAGTCTGAAGAATGGTCCAGACCCGAAACGTCACCTTTCCAAGCTCTCCAGAGATGCTTCCTGACCCTCTGAGTTACTCCAGCACTATGTGTCATAAGGTCTTAAGTGATAAGAGTAGAATTAGGCCATTCAGCCCATCAAGTCTACTCCACCATTCAATCATGGCTGATCTATCTCTCCCTCCCAACCCCATTCCCTTTGATCTGGTATTTTGTTGGTTCACATGCTTGATCAATGGTGTTTTATCATTAATGTTTTATTATTATTAATGTTTAGTGTTTTCTGAGTCATTCATAACTGTCGCTGCATGTCATGTTGTTACTTGTGGGCGGAACACCAAGGCAAATTCCTTGTAGGTGAATACTTGGCCGACAAACTTACTTACTTACTTACTTTACTTACCCTCCCAACCCCATTCTCCTGCCTTATCCCCATAACCCCTGACACACTTTATGTCCTCTTACCTGTAAACCAGCATCTGCAGTTCTTTGTTTCTGCAAGGAATTGCAGGTGCTAGTTTACAAAATAAAAAGTACTGGAGTAACTCAGCAGGTTAGGAAGCATCTCTGTAGAGCATGGGGAGGTGATGTTTTGGAAGAAATATCCTGACCCGTGACAGATAGAAAAGAGGGATGAGTGATAATGAAAAGGGGAGGGAGAGGGGGATGAGGTACAGTTCCTAAATAATAAAGTTTCAGGGAATAGGAACACTCTGGAGACTGAATGAGTACTTTCAACAAAAGAAGGGTCCCGACCAGAAACATCACCTGTCCATGTTCACCAGAGATGTGATGCCTGACCTGCTGAGTTACTCCAGCACTTTGTGCCCTTTCGTATGTTAACCAGCATTTGCAGTTCTGGATGTCATTCAGTTCTGGAGTAACACAGCAGGTCAGGCAGCATCTCTGGAATGTTAAGAATGATCCTAGGGTTAGCATATGATGAGCTTTTGACACCACTGGGCCTGTACTCGCTGGAGTTTAGAAGGTTGAGGGGGGGACCTCATACAGAATAATGAAAGGCCTGGATAGAGTGGATGTGGAAAAGTTATTTCCACTGGTGGGAGAGTCTAGGACCAGAGGTCACAACCTCAGAATTAAAGGACGTACCTTTAGAAAGACGAAAGGGAGTTTTAGAAGGGTGAGGAGGAACTTCTTTACTCAGAGGGAAGTTAATCTGTGGAACTCATTGCCACAGAGGGCTGTGGAGACCAAGCCGGTGGATATTTTTAAGGCAGAGATAGACAAATTCTTGATTAGAACGGGTGTCAAGGATTATATGGGAAAAGGCAGGAAAATGGGATTAGGAGGCAGAGATCAACCATGATTGAATGGTGGAATAGACTAGATGGGCCTAATGGCCTTATTCTACTCCTATAACTTGTGAACATGGATAGACCACGTTTCGAAAGAGCGGTCCCGACACGTAACGTCATGCATCCGTGTTCTTGATTAGTGCGGGTGTCAGGAGTTATGGGGAGAAGGCAGGAGAATGGGGTTGGGAGGGAGAGATAGATCCGCCATGATTGAATGGCAGAGTTGACTCGATGGGCTGAATGGCCTAATTCTTCTCCTAGAACTTATGAACTTATGTTCTCCAGAGATGCTGCCTGATCCACTGGTTTACTCCAGCACTGTTTATTTTTTGCCATTTATAGTGTCTGCATCGTTTTATCAATGACAATAAAAAATAAGTGAGAATGGGGTTAAGAAGGAAAAGGTAGTTGGATCAGCCATGGCGGAGCGGGCTTGATGGACCAAATGGCCTAATTCTAATTCTGTTCCTATAAGACCTAATGAACACATTGCATCTAGGCATGCATATTCAAAAGCATTCGAGCTTTCCAATAACAAGTGCTGAATCGATTGATCGATTGATTGGGGGGGGGGAGATGAGTTTCACTTCCCCTCTCCGGCACAAACATGGAGCACCGCGGTGAGGCACAGAGCTGGGGATTGTCGGCAAATGTTATCAAGGTTAGATTAGGACGTGCGGTTAAAACAGTGTGGAGCAGCTGGCCGCGTGGCCGGCTTCATTGGCTCATTTTCAGCCCCAGGCAGAGAGCCAGCTCAGTCTTCTGAATCTTTCCATCCTGGTTCACATCGCAGTGGTGCAGCAGAATCTCACGGAACTTGTCCAGGTCAACTCCGGTAATAGTTGACTGAAGAAAATAAGAGAAAAAATGACTAAACTAAAGCTGGCGCCTTGCCCTCATGCATTTTCACTCCATTGTATCACACGCACTATATGTTCACTTTACTTCTGACTTTAGAGATACAGCGCACAAACAGGCCCTTCGGCCCACCGCGTCCGTGCTGACCAGCGATCCCCGCACACTAACACTATCCGACACACACTAGGGACAATTTACATTTATACCAAACCAATTAATCCACAAACCTGTATGTCTTTGTAGTGTAGGAGGAAACCGGGGCACCCGGAGAAAACCCCCGCAGGTCAAGGGGGAACATGCAAACTCTGCACAGACAGCACCCATGTTCACCTGGGTCCCTGGCGCTGTAAGGCAGCAAGTCTACTGCTGCCCCACTGTGCCGCCAACAATATTGCTAGCATTGGCGCTATTTATATTCATCTTAGTGGCAGTGGAAACATAGGAAGTGTAGGAGAAAAGAGGTCCTTCTGCAGTTGTACAGGGCCCTTGTGAGACCACACCTGGAGTATTGTGTGCAGTTTTGGTCTCCAAATTGGAGGAAGGACATTCTTGCAGCGTAGGTTCACCAGGTTAAATCCCGGGATGGCGGGACTGTCATATGCTGAGAGAATGGAGCAGCTGGGCTTGTATACTCTGGAATTTAGAAGAATGAGAGGGGATCTTATTGAAACAGAAGATTATTAAAGGTTCGGACATGATAGAGGCCGGAAAAATGTTCCTGATGTTGGGAGAGTCCAGAACCAGGGGCCACAGAAGGCAGTGGAGGCTTTCAACAGAGAGTTAGATAGAGCTCTTAAAGATAGTGGTGTCAGGGGATTATGGGGAGAAGGCAGGAATGGGGTACTGATTGTGGATGATCAGCCTTGATCACAACGAATGGCGGTACTGGCTCGAAGGGGCGAATGGCCTCCTCCTGCACCTATTGTCTATTGTCTATTCACTCACACATTCACGATACATAAATGGACATTTTTTATGCCAATACATCTTGCATAAACCTACCTTCACCAATTCCATCATATCTTTAACAAACCCGTCCACCTCAGGACCTTCCAGGGCTCCTGTTTTACTCTGCAAAATAATCAGCAACAATCGAGGATTAGTAAATCCTTTCAGTTGAGGAGCAGCACGGAACCACTATCTACATCATCGGTGACCCTCGGACTATCTTTTAGTTTAGTTTAGTTTAGTTTAGAGATCCAGCGTGGAAACGGGTCCGCGCCAACCAGCGATCCCCGCACATTAACATCATCCTACACCCACTAGGAATATATTTTTTTTTACATTTACCACACCAATTAATCAATAAACCTGCACGTCTTTGGAGCGTGGGAGAAAACCGAAGATCTTGGAGAAAACCCAAGCAGGTCACTGGGAGAATGTACAAACTCCGTACAGACAGAGAACCCGTAGTCAGGACCCGTAGTCGAACCCGGTCTCCGGCACTGCATTCGCTGTAAGGCAGCAACTCTACCGCTGCGCCACCGTGACCGTGATCTTTGATCAGACATCACCGGCTTTACCTTGCACTGAACATTATTCCCTTATCATGAAGATAGACACAAAATGCTTGGAGTAACTCAGCCGGGCAGGCAGCATATGGAGAGAAGGAATGGGTGACGTTTCGGTCTTAAAGATAGCGGAGTCAATGGATGTGGGGAGAAGGCAGGAACGGGGTACTGATTGTGGATGATCAGCCATGATCACAGTGAATGGTGCTGCTGGCTCGAAGGGCCGAATAGCCTACTCCTGCACCTATTGTCTATTGTTCTGGGCAGAAGGCAGGAGAATGGGGTTAGGATGGAGAGATAGATCAGCCGTGATTGAATGGCGGAGTAGACATGATGGGTCGAATGGCCTAATTCTACTCCTATTCCTTATGACTTTATGCTCCTGTAAGGAAAATCGTGTACACTTGCGTGTGTGCACCTCCCAGAGCAACCAGGCATTCTCTCACAGCGAGACTGAACACTCCTGGTACACAGAGTCCCATGACTGGCCTGGTCTCAGGAGATCAACAATAATTTTTGCTTACACAAAAGGACATCAAATGCTGGAGTAAGTCAGTGGGTCATGCAGCATCTCCGGAAAACATGGACTGGCGAAGTTTCTGGTCGAGATCCTTCTTCTGACTAATTATGGTGGCGCAGACGAGAAGTTGGTAAAGGGGAGAGGCTGGACATAGTGTGACAGGGTTTCCGTTCCAATTTAGTTTACGGTCACGTGTGCCACGGTGCAGTGAGAAGCTTATGTTGCGTGCTAACCAGTCAGCGGAAAGACAATACAAGATTACAATCAAGCCCTTTACAGTGCATTGATACATTATAAGGGAATAACACTTAATGCAAGGTAAAGCCAGTGTACTCTGATCAGGGATAGTCTGATGGTCACCAAAGAGGTAGATAGTAGTTCAGCACTGATCTCTGGTTGTGGGAGGATGATTCAGTTACATGATAAGAAATTGGAAGAAACTGTCCCTGAATTTGGAGGTGTGCGTTTTCACACTTCTATACCTTTTGCCTGATGGGAGAGGGGAGAAGAGGGAGTGGCCAAGGTGCGAATCGTCCTTGATTATGCTGCTGGCCTTGCCAAGGCAGCGTGAGTTTAGGTTATTTTAGTTTAGTTTAGAGATGCAGCATGGAAACAGGCACTTCGGCCCACAGAGTCGGCACGGACCTGCGATCCCCGCACACCAACACTAACCTACAGACGCTACGGACGATTTTCACTTACACCAAGCCAATTAACCTACAAACCTGTATGCCTTTGGAGCGTGGGAGATCTCGGAGAAAACCCACGCAGGTCACGGGGAGTACGTACAAACTCCATGGAGACAGCACCCGTGATCGGGATTGAACCCGGGTCTCCGTCGCTGCAAGCGCTCTAAGGCAACAGCTCTATCGCTGCGCCACCCCCCTTCCCTGAGGTATAAATGGAGTCAATGGAAGGGAGGTTGGTTTGTGTGATGGTCTGGGCTGTGTCCACTATAGGTCGACATATAAACATCACTCACCACGTCATAGTGAGAGAAAATCGTCTCAAAGTCACTTCTTCGTTCCTCCAGGCTGCAAGCCTTTGCAAAAAAGGGAGAAAAGTAATGACAAACAGTGGTCATTTTCATTGAAAAGGTGAGAGCATAGCTCGATTTGTCAAAACCAAATCAAGGTGAAATTGTATGAAAAATAGGTTGATATACGATAACAAGACAACAGGAAATTTCATCTCGGATAATTCTAGGGAATTGCAACATTTTAGTTTCGTTTAGAGATACAGCGTGGAAACAGGCCCTTCGGCCCATCGGGTCCACGCCGACCAGCGATCCCCGCACACTGGCACTATCCCACACACCACACACTTGGGACAACATTTACATTTACTAAGCCAATTAACCTACAAACCTGTACTTCTTTGGAGTGTGGGAGGAAACCGAAGATCTCAGAGAAAACCCACACAGGTCACGGGGAGAACGTACAAACTCCGTACAGACAGAACCCATAGTCGGGATCGAACCCGGGTCTCTGGCGCTGCATTCGCTGTAAGGCAGTAAATCTACCGCTGCGCCACCGTGCCGCCCTCAATGTGGGCAAAGTCAAGGTGAAACAATTTTATTCAATGCGTCAAAAAGGATGTGTTAGTTTAATTTAGTTTATAGCTTAGTTTTGTGAAGGGGAGATCTTGCCTGGCGAATCTGCTGGAATTCTTTGAGGAAGTAAATAGCAGGACAGACAAAGGAGAGTCAGTGGATGTTA
This sequence comes from Leucoraja erinaceus, assembly GCF_028641065.1. NCBI lineage: Eukaryota > Metazoa > Chordata > Chondrichthyes > Rajiformes > Rajidae > Leucoraja > Leucoraja erinaceus. Next base: position 31,923,404 of record NC_073378.1, on the reverse strand, counting down.
TTTACCTAGATTTTCAGAAAGCCTTTGATAAGGTGCCGTACGTGAGGCTGCTAAGGAAGACGAGAGCCCACGGCATCAACGGGCAGATACTGTCATGGATAGCAGGTTGGCTGGATGGCAGAAGTGGCAATAAAGGGGGCTTTTTCCGGTTGGTTGCCAGTGACTAGCGGAGTTCCGCAGGGGTTGGTGCTGGGGCCGCTACTCCTCACGTTGTATATTAATGATTTGGACGAGGGGACTGAAGGCTCTGTGGCCAAGTTTGCGGATGATATTAAAATAGGTGGAGGGGCAGGTAGTGTAGAGAAAAAGCAGGGACTCTGCAGAAGGACTTGGACAGGTTGGGCGAGTGGGCAGAGAAGTGGCAGATGGAATAAAGTGCAGTGAAGTGTGGAGTCATGCATTTTAGTAGTAGGAATAAAGGCTTGACTATTTTCTACAGCCCACTGAGACAGGGCCAACCAGTGATCCCTGTACACAAGCATTATCCTACACACTCTTTGGACAATTTACAATTTTATTGAAGCCAATTAACCTACAAACCTGTACGTCTTTGGTCCGTGGGAGGAAAGCGGAGAACCTGGAGAAAATCCCACACAGGTCACGGGGAGAACATACAAACTCCGTAAAAATAGCACCTGTGATCAGGATCGAACCCGGGTATCTGGCGCCAAACCGTGCCAATGTCAATGAAAATCTAAATTGCCACAAAGCGCTGGAGTAACACAGTGGGTCAGGCAGCATCTCTGGAGAACATGGATAGATGACGTTCTTCAGACCCTTTTTTAGTCTGACCCGTAACGTCACCTATCCACGTTCTCCAGAGATGCTGCCTGACCCGCCCAGTTACTCCAGCACTCTGTGTCCTTTTGTTTAGTTTATAGATTTTTTCCTCCGTGGGAAAAAGGCAGCAACTGGACCGCTGCGCTGCCCTTTGCTCTCAGAGGAACGTTTCGAACGTTGAACTTACATCCATTTTGAACTGCAGAAGGAAATTTTCATCCATCGATAGAATCCTGTGATAGAAAAGAATGTCAGTCCAAAATCTAAAGCCATCCAAACAGAAGACATATCAACAATTGTCCAGGGCTGATGTTGTCGACCTCCCCGTGGTGAGCCCTGTCAACTGACCTCAGTCAGGCGAACGACAACAACTAGAGACAGCAAGCAGCAGAAAAACAACGAACAAACAACAACAGCTTGCAACCTCAGTCGCCGCAGCTCGGCGCCAACCCAGGAGCATGCGCCCTGTTTAGGGCGGGCACCTTCGCATGTCGAACCGGATGGCATCACCCGGCTGCAGCTGACTGCGGAAGGCCTCACCGAGGCTCAGAGCACCGTCATTGAACATCTGCTCGACAACACCACATTGAACAGGCTATAGTGCCTGGAGTCAGGGAGGGAGGAGAAGGAGGAGGGGAGAGGGAGGAGGGAGAGGGAGAGGGGAGGAGAGAGGGGAGGAGGGGGAGGGAGGGGAAGGGAGGAGGGGGAGGGGGAGGGGGAGGGGGAGGGGGGGAGGGAGAGGGAGGAGGGAGAGGGGAGGGGAGGGAGAGGGGAGGGGGGGGGGGGGGGGGAGGGGGAGGGGGGGGGGGAGGGGGGGGGGGGGAGGGGGAGGGGGAGGGGGGGGGGGGAGGGGGGGGGAGGAGGGGGAGGAGGAGGGGGAGGAGGAGGAGGAGAGGAAGGAGGAGGAGAAGGAGAAGGGGGAGGAGAAGGAGAAGGAGAAGGAGAAGGAGAAGGAGAAGGAGAAGGAGAAGGAGAAAGGAGAAGGAGAAGGAGAAGAAGAAGAAGAGGAGAAAGAGAACAATTCTCCAGGCTCTTGATGATCATTCTTCAGCACTGGAAACGGGACGGGTTTATTAGGGGACCTGGGGAGAGAATGGGAATGAAATGCTAGGAGTATTGTCCAATTGTTCGCAATGTACAACATTGTGTCAACCATTTTGCAAGCCCTTTATCTGAGCGATAGAGTCCTAGCTTACCCAACCTCTTCCATAGACAGACACAAATAGCTGGAGTAACTCAGCGGTACAGGCAGTATCTCTGGAGAGAAGGAATGGGCGACGTTTCGGGTCGGGACCCTTCCTCAGACCTCCAGAGATGCCATCCCTGGAAGGATGTACCTCTAGGATGGTGTAATTGAATGGCGGAGTAGACTCAATGGACAAATGGCCTGATTCTGCTCCCATGTCTTGTGGTCGTATATGAAAGGAGGAGGAATTTATTTGGTCAATTTTTTGGAATTCATTGCCACAGATGGCTGTGGAGGCCAAGCCAATTGATATTTTTAAGGCAGAGATCGATAAACTCTTGATATGTACGGGTTGTCAGTGGTTACGGAGAGAGGGCGGGAGAATGGGGTTGAGAGGGAAAGATGGAGCAGCCATGATTGAATGGCGGAGTAGACTCAATGGGCCGAATGGCCTAATGCTGCTCCTATAACTCATGAACTGCAACTACAGTTGTGCATTCTGTAAGTGGGGGACATGTACAAGATGGCGGTGGATGTCACGGGTTACTAAGTGTTCTTGTTTTGCAGGTGTGTGCGGTACTTCTGCGGGGATGCTGCCAACACCTGGCGTCTCTGCACCTGTCTAAAAGTATCTTCTCCCACAGGTAATCCATCTGCTTTAAATATGTTTATCTTCACTGGTTATCGTCTTGCTTTAAGTACAGTAAACCCCCGTTCTCACGGACCATGGGGTGGGGGGTGGCGATGAGTGGGGGGTGTCCGTTATTGCCGATTGTCCGCTATAACCGAGTAAGGAATTTGCTCCAACCACATAGCGGTCTCTCCGTGAAACAACAACGTTGTTTTCAAATACAAAGTTCTTTCTAACAGCTAACAATGTATTTTTGTTACTGCAAGCTAAAAACACTAAAGGCTGTTTGCTACATTGTTTAATGGAGTTAAATGTCGATGGAAGCGATTGCTGGTCAATTTCAATGCCTTGTCAATTTCAATTCCTTGTCAATTTCAATGCCTTGTCAATGCCTTGTCAATGCCTTGTCAATTTCAACAATTCAATGCCTTGTCAATGTCAATGCCTTGTCAATTTCAATGCCTTGTCAATTTCAATGCCTTGTCAATTTCAATGCCTTGTCAATTTCAATGCCTTGTCAATTTCGATGCCTTGTCAATTTCGATGCCTTGTCAATTTCGAATTTCAATGCCTTGTCAATGTCAATGCCTTGTCAATTTCAATGCCTTGTCAATTTCAATGCCTTGTCAATTTCAATGCCTTGTCAATTTCAATGCCTTGTCAATTTCAATGCCTTGTCAATTTCAATGCCTTGTCAATTTCAATGTCAATTTCAATGCCTTGTCAATTTCAATGCCTTGTCAATTTCAATTTCAATGCTTTTTCAATTTCAATGCCTTGCAACTTCTATATGATACGATAGAACATTATTCATCCCAGGAGGGAAATTTATCCCAGGAGGGAAATAGCCTCTGTAGTGTAACTTGCAGCCTGTGTTTTCTCAAAGAAACAGTCAGCTATAACCAATATCCGTTATAAAGACGTCTATGATACCATGGGTTTACGACACTTATTCTAGAAGGCCAGACCGTCTAGAGACAGGTTGAGGTGCAGCGTATAGTTTCAACTAACCTTGCCAGGTCATTAAGGTCCAGGCGGCCATCTTTGTTTTTATCAAAGATTTTCATCTGAAATGAATTGATCGTGAATAGTGAGAGGTCATCACACAAGATAGATTTCCACATGCAAACAATGAGCATTTTCATGTTAATAAACTTGGTGTACATGTTTTTAAAATATGTTTAAAAATGCCCGCGAATAAACAAAGGTCGCCATGGAAAAAAATCAATACTTTTTTTACTCGTAGGTTTAGTCGTAGTAGCTCGTAGTAGGTCGGCATGTTAGTCCTAGGTAATCGAGGGTAGTCGAAGGTAGTCGAAGGTAGCCGTAGATAGTCTTCATCATAGTCGGAGGGAGGTCGAAGGAGATCGAAGGAGGTCGTCTTCACTCCCCACTATTCGGTTTCCAATTTTCCCGAAGTTAGTCGTAGCTAGTCGAAGCTAGTCTTCAACATAGTCGAAGGAGGTTGAAGGAGGAATTCTACATAGTCGAAGGAGGTCTTCAACAGGTCATTTTTTCAAACTCTTCTAAACTCGCCAACTAGGTCACCCAAGTGGGACAGCCCCTTTAATGTGTGGAGATCGGGGATCGCTGGTCGGCACGGACTCAGTGGGCCGAAGGGCCGGTTTCCGCGCTGTATCTCCAAAAGAAACTAAAACCGATGCAGGAAAGATGTTCCCAATGATGGGGGAGTCCAGAAGCAGGGGCCACAGTCTAAGAATAAAGGGGAGGCCATTTAAAACTGAGAGTTGTGAATTTGTGGATTTCCCTGCCACAGACGGCAGTAGAGGTCAATTCACTGGATTAATTTAAAAGAGAGTTAGATAGAACTCTAGAGGCTAGCGGAATCAAGGGGTATGGGGAGAATGCAGGCACGGGTTACTGATTGTGGATGATCAGCCATGATCGCAGTGAATGGTGGTGTTGGCTCGAAGGGCCAAATGGCCTCCTCCTGCACCTGTTTTCTATGTTTCTATGAAACTAAACACTAAACTGTGAACTAAATAATGAACTGAAAAATGAAACTTAAAGAACTAAACTAGGCCAGCTGACATGCTTATGTGTAAGGAGCCATCTTCAAATGCATTACAATGCACCCAGCTAAATAAAAATAAAATAAACAGGACTGTCCAAATCAGTTATTACTGCATCAAATAGAACAGATAAGACATCCAGGCTGGGATGGCGTAGATTGGAACTAAATCCATGGGCACAGAGAAAAGCTTTGGTCTGACACACAAACAACGGCTCTGGAGTTAGTGAGCTGTGAAATATGCTGCTCACATTCAGGCAGTGAGTTAATGAAACTTTGAAACGATAGAAAATAGGTGCAGGAGTAGGCCATTCAGTCCTTCGAGTCAGCACCGCCATTCAATATGATCATGGCTGATCATCCAAAATCAGTACCCGTTCCTGCTTTTTCCGCATATCCCTTGATTCCGTTAGCCCTAAGAACTAAATCTCAAAGGCCTTTTCCACGAGCACGCGACTGCATGCGGCAAGCACGACCTAACGTGGTCGCTTGAGCCATATGGCCTCGTGGGGTCGGTCCCACTTCGATCGCCGGAGCCGTATGGAGTTGTCCGGAGCTGCTCCCGACATCGCGCGGGGCTTCGATAAACTGACACTGTCCAAAGATTCCGCACGGCAACGGCCTGCCGGCCCACAGCCACATTGAGGCCGTACGCACCGGCTCGACGCCGTACGCAGCGTCTTGACGGCGTACGCCTTTGTTCGAACTTCACGTCAACTCGTAAGGGATCACTTGACCTCCACGCAGCCCCCGCTTCCGGTTTGGTCGCGCTTGCCGCATGCAGTCGCATGCTCGTGGGACAGACCCTTAACTCTCTCTTGAAAACATCCAGTGAATTGGCCTCCACTGCCTTCTGTGGCAGAGAATTCCACAGATTCACTGGATGAAAAAGTTTTTCCTCATCTCAGTTATAAAATGGCCTACCCCCTTATTCTTAAGCTGTGTGATCCATGGTTCTGGACTCCCCCAATATGGGGAACATTTTTCCTGCATCTAGCCTGTCCAATCCCTTAAGAATGTTGTACGTTTCTACCAGATCCCGTCTCATCCTTCTATATTCCAGTGAATATCAGCCCAGTCGGCCCAATAGTTACGCGACCCCCGAGCATTGTGGATGATCAGCCGTGATCACATTGAATGCCTGTGCTGGCTCGAAGGGCTGAATGGCCTACTCCTGCACCTATTGTCTGTTGTCTATTGTCTATTCTTTCATCATATGTCAGTCCCACCAACCCGGGAATTAACCTGGTGAACTCCCGCTGCACTCCCGCAATAGGAAGAATCTCCTTCCTCAAATTAGGAGACAATAAACCGCACATAATACTCCAGGTGTTTTCTCACCAGGGCCCTGTACAACTGCAGTAGGGCGTCCTTGCTCCTATAGACAATAGACAATAGGTGCAGGAGTAGGCCTTTTGCCCCTTCGAGCCAGCACCATTCAGTCTGATCATCCCCAATCATTACCCCGATCCTGCCTTCTCCCCATATCCCCTGACTCCGCTATTTTTAAGAGCCCTATCTATCTCTCTTGTGGATGCTCAAATCCTCTCGCAATGAAGGCCAACATGTCATTTTCTTTCTTCACTGCCTGCTTACGTAAGAATGCTGTTCATCGATTACAGCTCAGCATTCAACACCATTATTCCATCAAAACTGATCACCAAACTCGGTAACCTGGGCATCGACCCCTCCCTCTGCAACTGGATACTGGACTTTCTAACCAACAGACCCCAGTCTGTGAGGTTAGACAAGCACACCTCTTCAACCCTCACCCTGAACACCGGCGTTCCACAGAGCTGTGTGCTGAGCCCCCTACTCTACTCCCTCTTCACCTATGACTGCCACACCTGTACATGGTACTAACACCATCATCAAGTATGCAGATGATACAACGGTGATTGGCCTCATCAGCAACACCGACGAGCTGGCCTACAGGGAGGAGGTCCAGCACTTAGCAGCATGGTGCGCTGACAACAACCTGGCCCTTACCGCCAAGAAGACCAAGGAGCTCATTGTATACTTCAGGAAGTCCAGAGACGGCACGCACACCCCCCCCCATCCACATTAACGGGACGGAGGTGGAACGTGTTTCTAGCTTCAGGTTCCTGGGAGTCAACATCTCCGATGACCTCTCTTGGACCCACAATACCTCTACTCTGATCAAGAAGGCTCATCAGCGTCTCTTTCCTGAGGAGACTGAAGAAGGTCCATCTGTCTCCTCAGATCCTGGTGAACTTCTAAACCGCGCTGCACCATCGAGAGCATCCTTACCCAACTGCATCACAGTATGGTATGGCAACTGCTCTGTCTCCGACCGGAAGGCATTGCAGAGGGTGGTGAAAATTGACCAACGCATCCCCGGTTCCACGCTCCCCTCCATTGAGTCTGTCCAAAGCAAGCGCTGTCTGCGGAGGGCGCTCAGCATCGCCAAGGACTGCTCTCACCCCAACCATGGACTGTTTACCCTTCTACCATCCGGGAGGCGCTACAGGTCTCTCCGTTGCCGAACCAGCAGGTCGAGGAACAGCTTCTTCCCGGCGGCTGTCACTCTACTCAACAACGTACCTCGGTGACTGCCAATCACCACCCCCCCCCGGACACTTATTATTTTTTTATTCAAATCGTTTGCTATGTCGCTCTTCAAGGGAGATGCTAAATGCATTTCGTTGTCTCTGTACTGTACACTGACAATGACAATTAAAATCTGAATCTGAATCTGCTGCACCTGCATGCTTACTTTCAGTGACTGATGAACAAGGACAGACTCACCATTGTGTCTGTGTACTCATCCAGTTTGTTGTCTGGAATAGTTTTCTTGTGTCGAAGAAACAAGTCTCTCAGGAAATTCTGCGGATCACAATAGATGCAAAGATTAAACAAATAAAATATTGTTGCCTGGCATTCAGTTCACCCGCTCTTTCTTCTGTGCAGTCTTGGCTTTCAACAACTAATTGGACAGAGAAAAAGCAATTTCCACTCTGTTCCACTTCACATTTCCTGCAAAAGGTTGATGGCAAACATCGTCACGGAGTCATACAGCGTACAGACAGGCCCTTCAGCCCAACTTGCCCCTGCTGGCCAACATGTCCGTGCACAAATACAGGAAAAAGGGAATAATGCTAGTGCAAGATAACAGCTTGACACGGTGGCGCAGCGGTAGAGTTGCTGCCTCACAGCGCCAGAGACCCGGGTTCCATCCCAACTACAGGTGCTGTCCGTATGGAGTTCTCCCCGTGACCTGCGTGAGTTTCCTCCAGGTGCTCCGGTTACCTTCTACACTCCAAAGACGTGCAGGTTTGTAGGTTAATTGGCTTAGGTAAAATTGTAAATCATTTCCTGCGTGTGCGTGTGTGTGTGTGTGTGTGCGTGTGCATGTGTGTGTGCGTGTGTGGGTGTGCCGCGTGTGTGTGTGTGTGTGTGTGTGTGTGTGTGTGTGTGCGTGTGTGTGTGTGTGTGTGTGTGTGTGTGTGTGTGTGTGTGGTGTGTGTGTGCGTGTGTGTGTGTGTTGGATAGGGCTAGTGTGCGGGTCACACACGCATGGAATGATTTACTAGCCCTGGTGTAGGATAGGGCTAGTGTGCGGGGATCGTTGGTCGGCGCGGACCTGGTGGGCCGAAGGACCCATTTCCACACTGTATCTTTAATCTAAACCAAAAAATCGACACCAGTCCCACCTGCCCACTTTTGGCTCATATCTGTGCAGAGTTTGCATTGCTCCCACCTCAAGAGCTAGGTAGGTTAATAGCTAGTTAAAAGTAAATTGCCCAACGAGTGTAGGTGAGTGGTGTAATCTGGGTAAAAGTTGTTGGGAATCTGGGGAGAATAAAATGTGGGGTATTCACGTTTATAAGTGGGTGTCTGATGATTCTGTGGTCATTTGTTCCTGTTTCTGTGTATATCGGGCCATACAGCACGGAAACAGGCCCTTCGCTCCACAGCCGCGGTCTACGGTAGGAAAGTGCCGATTCGGGCACTCCAAGCCGCGGAGTGTGTTTGACCGTCCCGTCGTCGGAGGTTTGATCATCCCGACGAGAGGGTCTGTACATCGGGCCGTCCGTAACGTTGACTACGGATGTTTCATGGCCCCGACCACGGATGAACAAAGGTGGTGGACTGACTGAACTTTGTTGCCTTCCACCACAGTGAAGAATGCTGTGGTGGATGTTTGTGTTAAATCTTATTGTGTATTGTGTGTTCTTTTTAAGTGTATCGCTGCTGACAAATTCATTTCACTGCATCTTCGGGTGCATGTGACGAATAAAATTGACTTTGACTTTGATACTCTTAAATCTCTCTGTACACTGTAAATGGCTCGAGTGTAATCACGTATTGTCTTTCCGCTGACTGGATAGCACGAAACAAAAGCTGTTCACTGTACCTCGGTACATGTGACAATAAACTAAACTGAACAATGGTGACACCACTCCTGCTTCAACTATTCCTTGCTGGAGCAAGTGGCCCAGCAGAGAAGTGCGGTGTAAAGAGAGGACACCGGTCGCAAAGCAGTGATATGGAATTCAAGATTTTAAACGCAGGACTCTCTCTCTGGATCAAATGTGTTGTAAAATAAGGGCGGCACGGTGGAGTTGCTGCCTCACAGTGCCAGAGATCCAGGTTCAATCCTGACCTTCCGTGCTGTTTGTTCGGAGTTTGCACGTTCTCCCTGTGACCGCCTGGGTTTTAACCGAGGTCTCCGGTCGAGAGAGGGAAAGATAGATCTTGATGGGCCGAATGGCCTAATTCTGCTCCTAGAACTTATGAACATTCCCTGCGCATCCACGCGCTTTTCCAAAAGCCGTGTCTGCCTCCACCACCACCCCTGGCAGCGCATTCCAGACCCCCACCACCCTGTGTAAAACAAACCTTGACCCGCATAACTCCATTAAACTTTGCCCCTTTCTTCCTTTCACATTTACTTACTCGAAGTTCAGAGGCAGAAATGTATCCACTGCTGTCAGCGTCGTATTTACGCCAGATCTAAACAGGATAACAGGAGAACTGAGTTTAATTTGGTTCAATTTAGTTTGGAGATACAGCAAGGAAACAGGCCCTTCGGCCCACCGAGTCCATGCTGACCATCGAGCACCTGTTCAGGCTAGTTCCATGTTATATCCCACTTTCGCATCCGCCCCCTACTAACCCCCTACAATCTGGCGGTAATTTATAAATGTCAAACTTGCTCAAAAACCCTCCCCCTCTCCCTTCTTCCCCCACCCCGCTTCTATCCCATCCCCCCACCTCCCCTGTGACCAACCTGGACTTGCATCTATTTCTCCCCTCCCCCTCTCCTTCCACCTCCATTCCTTCCTCCAGCTTCACAATTCGCAACCCTCCCATCCTTTTGTCTCACACCTTCTGTATTTTCATCTCCAGCTTTTGTCCAACCATCTGCCTATCAGCCTAAACTGAAGAAGGGTCCCGACCTGAAACATCACCCATTCCTTCCCTCCAGAGATGCTGCCTGTCCCGCTGAGTTACTCCAGCATTTTGCATCCATCTTTGGTGTAAACCAGCATCTGCAGTTCCTTCCTACACATCCGTCTGTCAAAAACTCCTCTAGTGTCTGAAGGAACTGCAGATGCTGGTTTACACCGAAGATGTCCTTATCTGTACACTTCTTTATCTATGTTCCTCCCACTCCCTTGACATCAGCCTGAAGAAGGGTCTCGACCTGAAACATCACCCATTCCTTCCCTCCAGAGATGCTGCCTGTCCCGCTGAGCTACTCCCCTAGCCTGTGTTTGCCCAATATCTACCTGGCTTTGTCCTGCCCCTCCTCTCTTCCAGCTTTCGTTCCCGCCCCCACCAACCATTTGGGATAAGGGTCTCGACCAGAAATATCAGCCATCCGTGTTCTCCAAAGACACTGCCCGGCCCGCTGAGTCACTCCAGCACTTTCTTTCTAGTTGAGAAAACCCACGCGGGCCGAAGGGCCTGTTTCCCCGCTGTATCTCTGAACTAAACTAAAACCAAATGCAAAACGCAGACAAATGATGTGACCTTCGGGTAGATGAACCTCCAGGCCTAGATCCCAAGCTCAGTTACCCACCCGCATGAAGTCCACGCTGTTGTCCAGTGGAGTCTCACGCCGGAATAACAGGAGGAAGTTTTCATCTTCCGGGAGAATCATGTTGGCCAGCTGCAGGATGGGAAGATAACTTCAACACACATGCACTTCATTCATTGCAATGCAAACTCCATGCTGGCATTTATTTCAAGGGGGCTTGTATACATTGTGTGGAGACATTGGTATCGTTGTCTAGTTGTCGGACACTGATCTTTATTTTTATTCTGGATTCTAAATCATGCATTGTGTTTTTGTATGTCATTTATGGTGCTCTTATAAGTAATTTACTCAGCTTTTATATGTATTTGACGGTGTTTTTATATGCAATGTAGTTTATGTAATGTCGTCTCTTATCTGCACCTTGAGTCTGAAATTAATAGTAATAATAGTCTAACGCTGGTCTCCAGCAGCTCCTTACTATATGTTCTGTGTTTGATGTGGAACATGATATTAAATATAATGCTTGTAAATGTGCTGGTATGAACTGTCGAACCAAAGAGGATAAATGCCTAAAATTTCCTGATTTTAAATTGTCTGAGAATAATCTTAGTGTCTGTAATAAGGAAAAATATCTAGGGCATTTAATTACAGAACAAATGACAGATGATGAGGATATTTATCGGCAACGATGTATGCTGTATGTACAGGCGAACCTTCTCTTGCGTAATTTTGGTGCGTGTGCAGATGCCGTGAAGATGTCGCTGTTTAGAGCATACTGCACACCACTCTACACTGCGCAACCGTGGTCGAACTATGGAAAGACGAGTTTGCAGAGACTAAAGGTGTCATATAACGATGCCATGAGAACACTACTAAGGAAACCTAGATGGTGTAGTGTTAGTAACATGTTTGTGGCTGCAGGAGTCAGTACTTTAGAAGCTATCCTAAGACACCACATGTATAAATTCATATGCAGGATAAATGACTCTAAAAATGTAATTATTATCAAACATAAGGTTTAGCACTACACGCTAGGAATCCCAGTTGTGGAGACACTGGTATCGTTGTAGGACATTGATCATTCTTTTTATTCTGGATTTTAATTCATGTATTATGTTTTTAAAAAATATATATAATTGATGATGCTTTTACAAATGATATACTAAGATTTTACATGTACTCATGATGTTTTTAATATGCAATGCATTTTTATGTAATGTTGTCCCTTGTCTAGACTTTGAGTCCAAATTAAAGTTTATTATTATTATTACTATTATAATAAATATACAAAAACAGGGATGCAGTGCTGACTCGAACGACAGAATGGCCTACTCCTGCTCCTATTGTCTATTGTCTATTGTAATGTTGAGGCTCTATAAGGCGCTGGTCAGACCGCATTTGTAAGATTGTCAGCAATTTTGGGTGCCATATCTGAGGAAGGATGTGCCGGCTCTGGAGAGGGTCCAGAGGAGGTTTTACGAGAATGATCCCAGGAATGAGCTGGGTTAACCTATGATGAGCCTTTGTCAGCACTGGGCCTGTACTCGCTGGAGTTTAGAAGGTTGAGGGGTGACCTCATTGAAACTTACAGAACTGCGACAGGCTTGGATAGAGAGGATGTTTCCACTGGTGGGAGAGTCTAGGACTAAATAGGTCATAGCCTCAGAATTAAAGGGCGTTCTTATAGTAAGGAGATGTGGAGAAATTTGACTTTCGAGTGGCAAAACTGTGGAATTCGTTGCCACAGAAGGCTGTGGAGGCCAAGTCAGTGGATATTTTTTAAGGCAGAGACAGATAGATTATTGATTAGTGTGAGTGTCAGAGGTTATGGGGGGAAGGCAGGAGAATGGGGTTGGGAGGGAAAGATAGATCAACCACGATTGAATGGCGGAGTAGACATGATGGGCCGAATGACCTAATTCTACTCCTATCACTTATGACCTTATGACTTTTGACCTTATGGTTGCTAAAGCATAGAAACAGCCCTTCATTCCACCGAGTCCATGTTGACCATCCTTCAACCGTTCACACCAAAGATCCTATAGCGGTCCGCTATAGGATCCGCTATAGGATCTTTGGTTCACACGAGTTTGACGCCATGTCACCTTTGCAAGCACTGCCTACACACTAGCAATTTACAGAGGGCCAATTAACCTACAAACCTTGTAGACTGGACACAAAGTTCTGGAGTAACTCAGTGGGTCAGGCAGCATCTCTGGAGAGAAGGAATGGGTGATATTTCGGGTCGAGACCATTCGTCAGACATTACTCCTATTCAGAATTCACACTTATTTGATTGTTATTGATCCCGGTAGGCGGCGCGACTCTGGTCAGCAGCTGCCTCTGCAGCCTGTCTGCGTTATTTTTTGTCTAGTTTATATTTGTGTATTTTATGTTGGGGTGTGTGTGTGGGGGGGGTGGGGGTGGGGTGGGAGGGAGGGGGAAACTTTTTAGTTCTCTCCCTGCACTGGAGACCTCGTCGGGTCTCAGTTGTCGTTGGGGCTGCAACGAGGAGCGGCCTCCAACAGAAGAAGCCGGGGACTCTGGTGCCGACTCACCTCCCCGTCGCGGAGCTGGCCGGGACCGGAGCGGGTGGAGCGGTGGGGGAGCGCTGAGTTACTGCCAGCTGCTTTGCTGCTCTGCTGCTACAAACCCGCACGTACTGCGGGGTCTGCGGACGGCGGCACCGGGAGCCCGCGGATCCCTGGAGGGAGACCGCTTTTTCAGGGCTCCTGCAACGGCGACTTCTCCCGCCCGAGTTGCGGGGTTGAAGAGCTCCTGGAGCGGGGCCTACATCACTGCCCCGCGCGGCTTGGAATGGCCGCGGGACTCTGCGAGCGCACGCCGGGGTCTCTAACACCAAGACCCGGTGTGCGACCTTGCACCACCCGGCGTGGCTTTAATGGCCGCGGGACAATCGCCATCGCCAGCCGGGGGCTTTGACTTTGACTCTGACATCGGGGGGGGGAGAGTGCAGTGGAGAGATAAGTTTTTTTGGCCTTCCATCACAGCTATGTGATGGATGTTTATGTAAAATGTAAATTATGTTGTGTCTGGGGTCTATTTGTGTGTAATGTATGGCTGCAGAAACGGCATTTCATTTGGACCTCCAGGGGTCCAAATGACAATTAAATAAACTATTGACTATTGACTGCACTTATTCCTTCCCTCCAGAGATGCTGCCTGGCCTGCTGAGTTACTCCAACATTTTGTGTCTATCTTGGTATAAATCAGTAATTGCAGTTCCTTCCTGCACACACCTCGTAGGTTAATTGGCCTCCAATCCTGAAGAAGGGTCTCGACCCGAAACGTCACCTCTATTCCTTTCCTCCAGAGATGCTGCCTGTCCCGCTGAGTTACTCCAGCAGTTTGCGTCTAACCTACAAACCCGCACGTCCTTGGGATGTGGGAGGAAACCGGAGCACCCAGAGTTCACGGGGAGAACGTACAAACTCCCCACTGACAGCACCCGTGGTCGGGTTCGAACCCAGGTCTCTGGCGCTGTGAGGCAGACACTCTACCGCTGCGCCACCATGCAGTTTCAGTCTTTGATCCGATTGAACATTGAAATCAGATCCTTGATAAAACTTTGGGATTAACTTCAATAAACTTTGTACCATGGACAAATATTGACCCAGCCGGAAGACAAATCAATTAAAAATGAAACTACGTTTAAGAATATTAATTTTCCATCAATATTCTGCTTTCATTTCGGGTTGCGTTTTGTGTGGTGTTTTATCTGAGATCTTCGGTTTCATCACACACTCCGAAAACGTACAGGTTTGGACGCTAATTGGCTTGAGAAAATTGAAAATTGCTCCTAGGATGTGTGTAGGTGTGCGGGATGATCAGATGATTACATTGAATGGCGGTGCTGGCCCGAGGGGCCGAATGGCCTACCCCTGCACCTATTGTCTATTGTCTCTGCCTCAGACGGCGGTGGAGGCAGGTTCTCTGGATGCTTCTCGATGTTCCCGATGTTGGGGGAGTCCAGAACCAGGGGCCACATTTTAAGAATAAGGGTTAAGCCATTTAGAACGGAGACGAGGAAACACTTTTTCTCACAGAGAGTTATGAATCTGTGGAATTCCCTACCTTGGAGGGCGGTGGAGGCCGGTTCCCTGGATACTTTCAAGAGAGAGCTAGATAGGGCTCTTAAAGATAACGGAGTCAGGGGATATGGGGAGAAGGCAGGAACGGGGTACTGATTGTGGATGATCAGCAGTTTCTTCCCAGTCGATATCAGGCAACTGAACCATTCTATCACCAACTGGAGAGTGGTCCTGACCTCCCATCCGCCTCAATGGAGACCCTCGGACTATCCTTGGTAGGTAAAAATGCTGGAGAAACTCAGCGGGTGAGGCAGCATCTTTGGAGATTTTCCTTCGCTCCATAGAGGGTGCCTCACCTGCTGACTTTCTCCAGCATTTTTTTCTACCTTTGATTTTTCCAGCATCTGCAGTTCCTTCTTAAACACTTGGGCTATCCTTAATCAGTCTCCACTGGACTTTATCTCATAGTAAACATGATTCCCTCCATCCTGCATCTGTGCACTGTGGCTAATCTGGATAGAATCCTGGAAACTGATGGTCAGTAGGGGAGGGATGGGCCGATGGGCCTTATACTTTCGCCCTATGATGGTACGGCCATTGAGAATTGTGCAGCTGTTATCACAGATGCATTGATCTGTTGCACAATGTCTCGACACCGAAACATCACTCATTCCTTCTCTCCAGAGACGCTGCCTGCCCGCTGAGTAACTCCAGCATTTATGTGTCTACCTTCAGTGGAGACTAACATCTGCAGTTCCTTCCTACACATTCGACCTGTTTGACCTATACTTCTCGACTAGGCTTGTATTCACTGGAGTTTAGAAGGATGAGGGGGAATCTTATAGAAACATATTAAATTATAAAAGGACTGGACAAGCTAGATGCAGGAAAAATGTTCCCAATGTTGGGCGAGTCCAGAACCAGGGGCCACAGATTTAGAATAAAGGGGAGGCCATTTAAGACTGAGGTGAGAAAAAACTTTTTCACCCAGGGAGTTGTGAATTTGTGGAATTCTCTGCCACAGAGGGCAGTGGAGGCCAAGTCACTGGATGGATTTAAGAGAGAGTTAGATAGAGCTCAAAGGGCTAGCGGAATCAAGGGAATATGGGGAGAAGGCAGGCACGGGTTATTGATTGGGAACGATCAGCCATGACCACAATGAATGGCGGTGCTGGCTCGAAGGGCCGAATGGCCTCCCCCTGCACCTAATTTCTATGTTTCTCCAGCGGTAACGGCAACTCCAGTAAAATCGCCGGCATCGCCGGAGAGAGTTGCTTCTCATCTTACTTTCGTATTTCAGTACCTTAGAAATTCAGCTCCACTGCAGTCAAAATGTGTGGGAACACCAAGGGCAGCACTTCTACACCACAGTGGTCCATCCTCCGAGGAAGAGCAGGACCAATAGTATTAGACAGTCCGCAAATAAATCTCCCAATCTGTAGAGTATTGGGATGGAGCCCACCAGCACAGTGAGTAATTAATCTATTGAATGGGTGGTGAGTTAAGGGTTACGGCATATAACTGATAGAACATGCTGAATGATTCCAAGTGTTGGTAATTGAGACTATTATAGAAGGGTGTTAGCTTAGTTTAGTTTAGAGAGACAGCGCGGAAACAGGCAGTCCGCACCGACCAGCGATCTCCGCACATTAACACTACCCTACATGCACTACGGGCAATTTTACATTTATACCAAGCCAATTAACCACCAAACCTGTACGTCTTTGGAGTGTGGGAGGAAACCGAAGATCTCGGAGAGAACCCACGCAAGTCGCAGAGGAGCACGTACAAACTCCGTACAGACAGCACCCATAGTCAGGATCGATGCTGGGTCTCTGGGGTCGCAGTTGCTGAGGCAGGGATTATCCCAACATTTAAGGAACAGGTACATGGATAGTGTTTAAGAAGGAACTACAGATGCTGGAAAATCGAAGGTAGACAAAAGTGCTGGAGAAACTCAGCGGATGTAGCAGTGGATGGATGGTGTGGATGGATAGGACAGGTTTGGAGGGATATGGACCAAATGCAGGCACGTGGGACTAGTGTAGCTGGGAGATATTGGCCGGTGTGGTAAAGTTGGGCCGAAGGGCCTGTTTCCACGCTGTATCACTCGATGATGGAGCCAGGTTTAAAAGGTGCCACTTGTGTTTGGGGAATTAAGCTTGGATTATTTGCCATATGTCTCAGACATAGAGATCTGTTGGATTTACAAAGGTCATGCAAGTGGGCAGGACTGATCCGTGTCATTGATGTGGTGCGGGTAGGTTTCTAGGTGTAATTAAATATTAAGCTCCATGTAAATGACAACTCTCTACAAAACAGTAGCTCTGCCAGCTGTCAATGTTAAACACACCGAGGCTTCCACCCCAAATGGTTCTGAGGAATAGTCAAGTCAAATCAAGTCAAGAGAGTTTATTTTCTTGTGTCCCAGATAAAATTCTTGCTTTGCTTCAGCACAACAGAATATAGTGTAGGCATAAATACAGAATATCAATGTGTCCATATACCATTATATAAATATATACACACATCAATAAATAAGCAGATGAAGTGCAAATAAACAGATAATGGTCTATTAATGTTCAGAGATTTGTTTCAGTTGAGTTTAATAGCCTGAAGGCTGTGGGGAAGTAGCTATTTCTGAACCTGGTCGGTGCAGTCTTCTGGCTCCTGTACCTTCTACCTGATGGTAGCGGGGAGATGAGTGTGTGGCCAGGATGGTGTGGGTCCTTGATGATGCTGCCAGCCTTTTTGAGGCAGCGACTACGATAGATCCTCTCGATGGTTGGGAGGTCTGAGCCGATGATGGACTGGGTTTACTACTTTTGTAGTCTTTTCCATTCCTGGGCGCTCAAGTTGCTCAAGTGGAACAATCAGTCGAGTGATATACCGTGTGGAAACAAGCCCTTCAGCCCAACTTTAGCAAAGTTTAAAGGATATGTGCGGGTCAAGATTTTTTTTTTGTTTTTTTAAAACACAGAGGGTGGTGAGTGCCTGGAACGCGCATTGCCAGGGGTGGTGGTGGAGGCAGTTACAAGAGAGGTGTTTAGGAGGCTTTTGGATAGGCACATGGATGTGCAGGGAATAGAGGGATATGGATCATGTACAAACGGAGGCGAGTAGTTTAACTTGGCTTCATGATCGGCATGGACTTTGTGGGACGAAGGGCCTGTTCCTGTGCTGCACTGTTCTGTATTCTGTGACAGCGGTGAGGTGAGTAAGAGATGCTGCCTCACAGATCCAAAGACCTGCTGTCTGTGTGGAGTTTGCACGTTCTCCATCTGACCGTATTGGTTTTTCCACTGGTGCTCCGGTTTCCTCCCTCACTACAAAGACGCGTGAGTTTGTAGGTTTAAAATGACTTCTGTAAATTGTGTAAATTGCCCCCTAGTGTGCAGGGAGTGGATGAGGGAGTAGGATAACGTAGAACTAGTGTGAATGGGGGATCGATGGTCAGCGTGGAATCAGTGGGTCGATGGGCCCGCTACACACTACACGCTACACGCTAGAATTTAGAAGATTGAGGGGGGATCTTATAGAAACTTACAAAATTCTTAAGGGGTTGGACAGGCTAAATGCAGGAAGGTTATGAATCCTGATGTTGGGGAAGTCCAGAACTAGGGGTCACAGATTAAGCATAAGGGGGAAGTCTTTTAGGACCGAGATGAGAAAATCATTTTTTACAGAGAGTGGTGAACCTGTGGAATGCTTTGCCACAGAAGGTAGTTGAGGCCAGTTAGATGAGAGGGAGTTAGATGTGGCCCTTGTGGCTAGAGGGATCAGGGGGTATGGAGAGAAGGCACGGATGGGATACTGAGTTGGATGATCAGCCATGATCATATTGAATGGCGGTGCAGGCTCGAAGGGCCAAATGGCCTACTCCTGCACCTATTTTCTATGTTTCTATGTTTCCATGCTGTGTCTCTAACCAAACTAAAGCATGTATGTCTTTGGATTATCAGTCTACTTGTTTTAGTTTAGAGATACAGAGCGGAAATAGGCCCTTGGGCCCACTGAGTCCGCACTGACCAGCGATCCCTGCACATTAACACTATCCTACACTCACTTGGGACAAGTTACAGTGATACTAAGCCCATTAACCTCCAAACCTGCACGTCGTTGGGAGTGTGGGAGGAAACAGAAGATCTCAGCGAAAACCCACGTGGCCAAGGGGAGAATGTACAAACTCCGTACTGACAGCACCCGTAGTCAGGATCAAACCCGGGTCGCTGGCGCTGTAAGGCAGCAACTCTACCGCTGTGCCACCGTGCCGCCCCCTTTCAGCAGTAACCTAACCGCCCGTATCAACACTGTGGATGCAAAAATGGTAATTACTTGGAGATAGAAGAAACTGCAGATGCTGGAATCTTGTGCAAAACACAGAGTGCTGGAGTAAACTCAACGGGTCAGGCAGCATCTCTGGAGAAAATGGATAGATGACGTTTTGGGTCGAGACCCTTCTTCAGACGGAGACTCATGGAATCACAGAAGATAGGTGCTGGAGAGGGCCATTCGGCCCTTCGTGCCAGCACCGCCACTCAATGTGACCACAGCTGATCATCCACAATCAGTACCCCGTTCCTGCTTTCTCCCCATATCCCTTGATTCTCTTTTGAATGCATCCATTGAATTGGCTTCCACCGCCTTCTGAGGCAGAGAATTCCACAAATTCACAACTCTCTGGGTGAAAAAGGTTTTTCCTCATCTCAGTTCTAAATGGCCTACCCCTTACTCTTAAACTGTGTGGCCCCTGGTTCTGGACTCCAACATGTTTCTTGCAGCAAGCGTGTGCAATCCCTTACCCACAAAACAGGGGAAGTTCCTTTCTCTTGTCCCACCTTCTTCCCCCCGAGTCATTGAACCAGTTCCACAGTTCACCACATTGTAGCCCTGCTGACATCACACCTTCCACAGCCAACAATAAGCCCAACAGGGGCACCACCCTGCCTTAGGCCACTGTTCCTAGTCTTGATCAGTCCTGGTCTTTTCTCGCCTCCAAACTCATCCCCCTCCTCCTCCTTCCCCCCTAATTTCAGTCTGAAGAAAGTTCCTATCTAGGGTTGCCAACTTTCTCACTCCCACATAAGGGACAAAAGGTCAAAATAAGGTACAAATTCCCGATGGCAATTCGTTGACTGATTCGGCCGTGGCTGGGTGAATGATGAGTTGGCCCGGGTGCTGGACTGCACACAAAGCCCAGCCGGCGGGCCCAGCTGAGGAGATTTTGCCCGGGCCGCCCGATGTCGCACGCAAAGTCCGGCGCCCCATCCAACTCGTGAACCGATGATCGGCCATGAGAAGGAGGGGTGGTGGTGGTGTCGGCGGTAAGCGAAGGTCCGAAGGTCGGACAGCTGGCCGGGCTGCCGACCGACGGGGCCACGGGCGAGGCTGCTGCTGCTGCACTCCATGGGCTGCACTACGTCGGGACGGGTGAGGCGGGGCCGGACGCGGTGCTCTGACCTGACAGTCCCCTCAACCCGAGTAGTAGCAGTCAAATATGGGACAAGGACGGTCCGGTATGGGACAAACCAATTTAGCCCAATATACGGGATGTCCTGGCTAATATGGGACAGTTGGCAACCCTAGTCCCAACACCTATCATTTTCCTCCAGAGAAGTTGGCTGACCCGCTCAGTTACTCCGGCACTTTGTGTCTATCTTTGGTATAAAGACTCTGCAGTTCCTTGTTTCTGCATCAACATTGTACCCTCTATGGTGTTCATTCATGTGACATTGGATGCTAACAAGTGATTTAAATATTTTTAAAAATTATGTTTTCTCAACAAAGTATATGATTGTTAATTTAGTTTAGTTTAGAGGTACAGCGCGGAAACAGGTCCTTCAGCCCACTGAGTCCGCGCCGGCCAGCAATTCTCGCCATCCAGCACACTCCAGGGACAATTTACATTTGCACCAAGCCAATTAGCCAACTGACCTGCTCGTCTGTGGAACGTGGGATGAAAACTGTGTACCCGGAGAAAACCCACTCGGGTCACGGGGAGAACGTACAAACCCCGTACAGACAGCACCCGTCAGGATCGAACCCGGGTGTGTGGCGCTGTGAGGCAGCAACTCTACCACTGCGCCGCCCTTGCATGACACTGCACAATTCATACAATACAGACAGACATAGAATCCGTTACCTCCTGGATCTGTAGCTTCCCATCAGCAGTCACATCGTACGCAGACATAAATCTCTCTTTCATTTTCTGCACCTTCGTAGCGCTCAGGTCAGTGCCCTGATAAAGGGGAGCAAAGCAGACACATTAGAACACAGTACCCCTCGGGTCCCCATTAAATCTTTCCCCCCTCACCTTAATCAAAAGTCGTCTTAGAGTCACAGAATGATGGAGTGATGAGAGTAATACTGGTCCATCAGCCCAACTTGCCCATGTGGACCAACATACCTTCATTTGGTCCATATCCCTCTAAACCTGTCCTATCCATGTACTTGGTCAAATGTTTCTTAAACGTTATAGTACCTGCCTCAACTACCCCCTCTGGCAGCTCGTTCCATATACGCCCACCAACCTCTGTGTGAAAAGGTTGCTCCTCGGGTTCCTATTAAATCTTTCCCTTCTCACCTTAAACCCATGTCCTAGGATTCTTGATTCTCCTGCTCTGGGTAATGCTGTGCGTTCACCATGGCACGGTGGTGTAGCGGTAGAGTCGCTGCCTCACAGCGCCAGAGACCCGTGTTCGAACCCGACTACGGGTGCTGTCTGTACGGAGTTTGTACGTTCTCCCTGTGACCTACGTGGCTTTTCTCCAAGATCTTCTGTTTCCTCCCACACTCCAAATACGTGTAGGTTTGTAGGTTAATTGGCTTGGTATAAATGTATAAAATGTTAAATAGTCCCTAGTGTGTGTAGAATAGTGTTAGTGTACGGGGATCGCTGGTTGGTGCGGGCACGGTGGGCCGAAGGGCCTGTTTCCACCCTGTGACTCTAAACTAAACCTAACCCTACCTATTCCCCTCATGATCTCATTGTAGATTAGTGACTCGTGTTATGAGTCATGTATTTGTAGTTACACCCACTAGCTTGTTAGCTGCTGCATTCCTTTAGACACTCATACACCTCTATAAGACCATGCCTCATCCTGCCACTGCTGGACATTAAGGGGCAGAGTCCAGTGGGGACACTCCTCAAACAAGGGAAGGGATATCACCCTTGTTACACACGTGATAAGGCTGTAGGAAGGAACTGCAGATGCTGGTTTAAACCAAAGATAGACACAAAATGCTGGAGTAACTCAGCGGGACAGGCAGCATCTCTGGAGAGAAGGAATGGGTGACATTTCGGGTCGAGAAGAAGGGTCTCAACCCAAAACGTCACCCATTCCTTCTCTCTAGAGATGCTGCCTGTCCCGCTGAGTTACTCCAGCATTGTGTGTCTATCAAGTGGCAAGGGTGTTTTGTTTAGAGACAGGATCAAACACTATGGAGACATGTCATGGGGTGACTCCTGTTTGGTCGTGAGTAGTCGCCCAAAGAGTCTTACCTTTTTCGGGTCACTCGCTGGATTTTTAACATTTTGACCATTTTCTGCGACCAATAACGGGTGCCAGCAAGTTGCCGAAAAAAATCGCTTAAGTGGGACAGGCCTCTGGGCTCTGGTAAGACCACATCTGGAGTATTGTGTACAGTTTTGGTCTCCTAATTTGAGGAAGGACATCCTTCTGATTGAGGCAGTGCAGCGTAGGTTCACGACATTAATCCCTGGGATGGCGGGACTGTCATATGAGGAAAGATTGAAAAGACTCGGCTTGTATTCACTGGAGTTTAGAAGGATGAGGGGGGTATCTTATAGAAACATACAAAATTATAAAAGGACTGGACAAGCTAGATGCAGGAAAAATGTTCCCAATGTTGGGCGAGTCCAGAACCAGGGGCCACAGTCTTAGAGTAAAGGGTATTGATTGGGGACGATCAGCCATGATCACAATGAATGGCGGTGCTGGCTCAAAGGGCTGAATGGCCTACTCCTGCACCTATTGTCTATGTTTCTATGTTTCTAGGCCCTTCAGCATCCAACTGAAAATAACCTTTTGCATCACATTGTAATAAACCAAATCCTAAGTGTCTGAATTCTTTACGATACTTTCTACATGATTTGATTCTGACTCGATGCGCTGAATGCTAATATTATTGATTAGCATTCCTTCTACCAAAGTTGGCCGCGGGGAGTTGATGTTGAAAATACAGATGAGACGATCCTGTGTCCTTGAGAATCTGTAAACTTGCCCTTTCATTTGTTTGAACTTTTATTCAATAGTATTAATAGTCGCAAGGTAAAATGAAACGCGGTACCTTAGTGCCTCACTTCCACATTGAATCTGGGTTGGAGAGGTTAATGGCTGTGGTAAATTGCCCCTGATGTTCAAGCTAAGTGGTAGAACTGGTGGGGTTTCAGCACACCAAGAGCGGCAGAGTGGGGCGGGTACGTCGGTGTCCTATTGTGTAAACCAACGTTGCATATTAATGTGTAGGAAGGAACTGCAGATGCTGGCTTAAACCGAAGATAGACACAAAAAGCTGGAATAACTCAGGCAGCATCTCTGGAGAGAAGGAATGTGTGACATTTCGGGTCGAAACGCTTCTTCAGATTTGGACAAAGGGATTGAAGGCTTTGTAGTCAAGTTTGCAGATGATGCTAAGATAGATGGTGGGACAGGCAGTGTACAGTCAGAGTCACAGAGTGATACAGTGTGGAAACAGGCCCTTCGGCCCAACTCGCCCACACCGGACAACAATATCCCAGCTACACTAGTCCCACCTGCCTGCGCTTGATCCATATCCCTCCAAACCTGTCCTATCCATAATTGTTAACTGGTTAACTGTTTCAGCCAGAAGTGAAATCAGAAATGGTCTGTGAGATTATGGCCTGGTGCTCGGCTGTGGGATCATGGTCCAAGGATAAATAGGAGGAGGTGTCTGAGAGCTGGTGCCTGGCCTCAGTGCGCTAGAGGTCAGCTCGCTAGACTACCCACTCCTTCTCTCCAGACGCTCTATGACTCTATGCGTACAGTACTTCCTCTGGCAAGTGGGTACATCTACTCTGACTGATCCATATAGTCATAGAGTGATACAGCGTGAAAACAGTCCAACTTGCCCACACCGACCAACATGTCCCAGCTACATTAGTCCCACCTGCCGGCATTTGGTCCATATCCCTCCAAACCCGTCCTATCCATGTACTTGTCAAACTGTTAAATGTTGGGATAGTCCCTGCCTCAACTTCCTCATCTGGCAGCTCGTTCCACACACCCACCACCCTTTGTGTGAAAAGGTTACCCCTCAGATTCCTATTAAATCTTTTCCCCTTCACCTTGAACCTATGTCCTCTGGTCCTCGAATCCCCTATTCTGGGCATCTGTGTAGAGGAAGCAAGAACCCTGCAGAAGGACTAGCAGAGAGGGCAGAGAAGTGGCAGATGAAATTCAGTGTAGCAAAGTGTGGACTCATGCATTTCGGTAATAAGAATAAAGGCGTAATCTTTTTTCAAAATGGAGGGAAAATTCAGAAATCGGAGGTGCAAAGGGACGTGCGGGTGTCGTGCAGGACTCCCAAAAAGTTAATTTGCGAGTCGAATCAATAGTAAGGAAAGCAAATCCAATGCTAGAGGACTGGGATACAAAAACAGGGATGTAATGCTGAGGCCCGATAAGGCGCTGGTCAGGCCGCATTTGGAATATTGTGAGCAAGTTTGGGCCCCACATCCGAGGAGGGATGTGCTGGCTCTGGAGAGGGTCCAGAGGAGGTTTACAAGAATGATTCCAAGAATGAGTGGGCTAACATATGATGAGCATTTGACAGCACTGGGCCTGTACTCGCTGGAGTTTAGAAGGTTGAGGGGGGACCTCATTGAAACTTACAGAATAATGAAAGGCATAGATAGAGTGGATGTGGAGAGGATGTTTCTACAGGTGGGAGAGTCTAGGACCATTGGTCATATCCTCAGAATGAGGGCGCTCTTTTAGAAAGGAGGTGAGGAGGAACTTCTTTAGTCAGGCGGCTGTGGAGGCCGAGTCAGTGGATATTTTTAAGGCAGAGATAGGCAAATTCTTGATTAAAACGGGTGTCAAGGGTTATGGGGAGAAGGCAGGAGAATGGGATTAGGAGGCAGAGATCAGCCATGATTGAATGGCGATTTAGACTTGATGGGCCGAATGGCCTAATTATCCTCCTATAACTTGTGAACATCTGCAGCTCTGGAGGAGGGTCCTGACCCAAAATGTCACGCTAGAGGCAGGAAACATGTTCCTGATGTTGACGGAGTCCAGATCCAGGGGCCACAGTTTAAGAATAAGGGGTAAGCCATTTAGTACGGAGACGAGGAAACACTTTTTCCTCACAGTGAGTTGTGAATCTGTGGAATTCTCTGTCTCAGAGGGCGGTGGAGACCGGTTCTCTGGATACTTTCAAGAGAGAGTTAGATAGGGCTCTTAAAGATAGTGGAGTCAGGGGATATGGGGAGAAGGCAGGAACGGGGTACTGATTGTGGATGATCAGCCATGATCACATTGAATGGCGGTGCTGGCTCGAAGGGCCGAATGGCCTACTCCTGCACCTATTGTCTATTGTCTATAACGTGGGTATCACCCAGGTTATAGACAATACCTGGGTAATACCCTAAAAGACCCTATCAATTTACTCAAGATTGTGTACACCTCTATGAGATCACACTCAACCTCCAATGTATGTTCCCTGGTTCTCAATTCCTCTACCTCCCTATAAGTTATAGAATAATATTTTTTTACAGTTGATGATGTATAAAACTTAAAACCTTGGTTTGGTCTTTATTCCCAAGTATTTAACCTACAGACTAAATTCATTTGTTGAAAATAAACCAGTTATCTTGGTTGTCTTAAACTGAGTAAAAGGCAGAAGGGAAAGGACAAAAGTTGATAACAATCAAAAACCTAAATCAAATTATGAAGCAAATCGACCCAGCTGGAAATGCATTATTTCTAAGAGTAAACGGGTGGCCAAGGTTATTGTGTACACTCATCGGTGTAGTTAAATCCCAGCTAATGCATCAGCGAAATCTCATTTTAGCTTGGGCCTGGGTTCCAAATAACACAATTACCGTAACTCCCTGGTCAATTCCCTTGCAACCGCAAGAAATACTACACTTGTCGCTTTACCTCCCCACTAGACTCCATTCAAGGACCCAAGCAGTCTTTCCAGGTGTGGCAGAGGTTCACCTGCATCTCCTCCAACCTCATCAACTGCATCCGCTGCTCTAGGTTTCAGTTGCTCTACATCGGTGAGACCAAGCGCAGGCTTGGCGATCGTTTCGCCCAACACCTCCGCTCGGCTCGCAATAACCAACCTGATCTCCCAGTGGCTCAACACTTCAACTCCCCCTCCCATTCCGAATCCGACCTTTCGGTCCTGGGCCTCCGCCATGGCCAGAGTGAGGACCACCGTATATTGGAGGAGCAGCACCTCATATTTCGCTTGGGCAATTTGCACCCCAGCAGTATACAGACCGCGCGGCGTCTACAGCCCGGGATCTCTCGTGGGTGACCCGGGGTAAGAAGAAGCCATCACTGCCGGCCCGCGGCCAATTTCTACCGCGGGCCCGGCGTGAACTTACCATCACCCCTGGAGGGGAGCTTCGACCGCCGGCTCTGCGGTCTGCGGTGCTTCTGTCTGCGGCGCGGCGGGGACTTTATATCTTCGGCCGCCGGCCTGCGGCCTACACCAACTTAAAGCTGCGGTCTCCGGTGGGGAAGAGCCGACTCCGGACTTACCTGGACTTGTACCTTGTCCTTTTACCATCTGGACGCCCGCAGCAACGGCTGCGGAGGGTTGAGGTCCCGACCACGGGGGAAAATGGAGGAAGACTGGCCAAATTGTGTGCCTTCCACCACAGTGATGAATGTTTATGTTAAACTTTTATGGGTGTTTTTGTGTGTGTTCTTTATAATTGTACCACTGCTGACATATTCATTTCACTTGCACTTTATGTGCAATGTGACAAATAAACCGTATTGTATTGTATTGTATGGACATTGACTTCTCTAATTTCAGGTAGTCCTTACTTTCTCCTCCCCTTCTCACCTCCCGCTCAGCCCTCCGACTCCACCTCTTCCTTTCTTCCTCCCGCCCCCCCCCCCCCCCCCCCCGCCCTCACATCATCTGAAGACGGGCTTCGACCCAAAACGTCGCCTATTTCCTTCGCTCCATAGACGCTGCCTCACCCGCTGAGTTTCTCCAGCATTTTTGTCTACGGTTTCACAACCTGCTCATGATTCTTCCAGTCGCTCCCAAGAGCATTGGCTCTCACCAGCAGCACTGGCGAGGGCTGGCAGAAGTTCTGGAAGGTACAGTCACACAGCATGGAAGCAGGCCCTTCGGCCCAACTTGCCCACGCCGACCATCATGCCCCATCGACACTAGTCCCAGCTGCCTGCATTCCACCCCCATCTGTGACATCGGCTGCACAATTCTCAAAGGCCATGCCAGCATAGTAAAAAGCCCATCGTATCCCTGTCATACAGCGTGGAAACAGGCCATTCAGCCCATTTTGCCCATACTAAACATGATGGCAAGGCGGTAGAGTTGCTGCCTTACAGCGCTTACAGTGCCACAGACCAGGGTTCGATCCTGACTACGGGTGCTTGTCTGTACGGAGTTTGTACTTTCTCCCCTTGACCCTCGTGGGTTTTCCCCAGATACTCTGGTTTCCTCCCACACTCCAAAGGCATACAGGTTTGTAGGTTAATTGGCTTTGGTAAAGATTGTAAATTGTCCCTAGTATGTGTAGGATACTGTTGGTGTATGGAGATTGCGGGTCAGCATGGACACGGCGGGCCGAAGGGCCTGTTTCCGCATTGTATCTCCAATCTAAAAACTACATAAGAGCCGGCAACAGCAAGGTGGTTCCCTGATAGGTTAATTCCTGAACCATATCTATCCATCCACCTTCTCCATCATGGTCTGGTTTGGTTCAGCCACCAAGCACGACATCAGATCAGCTGAGAAGGTAATTGGCTGCAACCTTCCCCCCATTGATGAACTGTACACTGCAAGGGCCAGGAAACGAGCGGGCAAGATCATCTCTGACCCCTCTCACCCTGGCCACAAACTATTTGAATCACTTCCCTCTGGAAGGCGACTCCGGACTGTCAAAGCTGCCACAGCCAGACATAAAAACAGCTTTTTTTTCTACTAGCAGTTCTACTCAATAACCAAACATCTGTAGCCTCCATTTGCTCTGATATTTTATTTAAATCACGTGTTTAATCGATAATGTTTTATTATTAATGTTTAATGTTTTATATGTCATTCCTAACTGTCACTGCATGTCATGTTGTACCTTGCGGGCAGAGCACCAAGGCAAATTCCTTGTATGTGAATACTTGTCAAATTTATTCTTATTCATTCATGTTCTTATTCATTCATGTTCTGCAGAGATGCTGCTTGACCTGCTGACTTACTCCAGCACTTTGTGTCTATCTTTAATAGAAAACCAGTGTTCATTTCACTTTTGAATCATGAGATAATTAATATAAACTTGTATCTTTTATTCTTCACTCAACCATAGCACAAACTCGCATACCCAAGAGAAAGCTACTATTTTTGTCATCTCTGCAGATCACAAAATTGGGAATAAAACATTCTGCCTCTATCTCCATCTCTTGCTCAAGCTATTTCCTCCTCATCTCACTTAGAGTATAAATGCAGGGATGTAATGCTGAGGCTCTGTAAGGTGCTGGTCAGACCACATTTGGAGCATTGTGAGCAGTTCTGGGCCCTGCATCCGAGGAAGGATGTGCTGGCTCTGGAGAGGGTCCAGAGGCGTTTTACAAGAATGATCCCAGGAATATGTGGGTTAATGCATGATGCTCGTTTGACGGCACTGGGCCTGTACTCGCTGGAGTTTAGAGAAATGAGGGTGGGGGGGGGACTTCATTGAAACGTACCGAATAGTGAAAGGCCTGGATAGAGTGGATGTGGAGAGGATGTTTCCACTGGTGGGAGAGTCTAGGACCAGAGGTCACACCCTCAGAATTAAAGGACATTCCTTTAGAAAGTTGAGGAGGAATTTCTTTAGTCGGAGGGTGGTGAATCTGTGGAATTCTTTGCCGCAGAAGGCTGTGGAGGCCACGTCAGTGGGTATATTTAAGCTGGAGGTTGCTTAGTACGGGTGTTAGGGGTCATGGGGAAAAGGCAGGAGAGGGAGAGATAGATCAGCCATGATTGAATGGCGGAGTAGACTCGATGGGCCAAATGGCCTAATTCTGCTCCTATCACTTATGACCTTATGGGCTTCCATTACATCCGGCTCTCGGCTTGAAATGAGCGAATTTATTCTCCTGCAGTTGTGTTTTAAAATAGCAAATTATTCAGAGAGATGTCCACTGAGATGGGAGGTATTATGTCTATCAGCGTGGTGCCAATTAGTTGATTTAATGGATCATTTATCATTTTTGATGTTTAATATCTTCAACAAAATTGCATTGACCAATGAAAAGGAACATGAATTAAGCACTTGCCACAGTAAAATAATCAATCACAATAGCATTATGGGGTCAAGTTGGTGCAAATGATTAACTGGGTGACTCGGTGGCGCAGCGGTAGAGTTCTTGCCCTACAGCGCCAGAGACCCGGGTTTGACCCCGACTATGGGTGCTGCCTGTACGGAGTTTGTACGTTCTCCCCGTGGCCTGCGTGGGTTTTCTCCGAGATCTTCGGAGGAATAGATCGTGTGGATGTGCAGAGTCTCCTACCAGGAGTAGGGGAATGGAGAACCAGAGGGCAGCGGTTTAAGGTGAGGAGGGGGAAAGATTTAGACAATCCGAGGGGTAACTTTTTCACACAAAGGGTGGGTGGGTGTATGGAACGAGCTGCCGGAGGAGGTAGTTGAGGCAGGTACTATTGTAATGTTTAAGATACATTTAGACAGGTACATTGATAGGACAGAGACAGAGCTCTTAAAGATAGCTGAGTCAAAGGATATGGGGCAATAATAATAAAAATAATAATAGTCTATTGTAGTTCAGAGCTATATGAGGTTGTAGTGTTTAAAAGGCCTGTCCCACTTAGGCAATTTTTTCCGCGACTGCCGGCAACGCTCTTAGTCGTAGCAGGTCGCTGAAAAAAACCGGTGACTGCACCCCCCCCCCCCCCCTCCCCCCACGATAATGTCTGCGACAAGCTTCGACAACCTACCACCTAGTCAACGTCAAGTAACGGCAAGCTACTGACAACCGGCGACCCATTAGGACGTCCACCAACGACCACACAGGGACAAGCTACAACATCCAAAGTCAACATACATCCACCCGCGACAAGCTACGACACCTGTCGCCGGTTGACGTAGGTAGTCACCAGTGGAATTCACCGGAGTCAGCACCAGCAACAACCTATGTCACCTGGCGACAACCTACAACGGCACCTACGTTAGGAGAAGTCAAGCTGCGCTCATTGGCGTCAAGCCCACTGTCTCTGATTGCCACCGAAATGTTTTTGAGCATGTTGAAAATCGAGCGGAGACTAGAAAAATGCTACGACTCTTTGGGCGACTGAGGAGACGACTCACGACCATACAGGCGACACCCCGGCGACAGCCTAGTCACCTAAAAAAATAGCCAAATCCGAGGAAGGACATTCTTGTTATTGAGGGAGTGCAGCGTAGGTTCACGAGGTTAATTCCCAGGATGGCGGGACTGTCACATGTTGAAATAATGGAGCGGCTGGGCTTGTATCGAGCTCTCTCTGGCCTTATTACTGATTTGTGACGTGGAATATTTTTACATTTGTATAAAGTCTGATTTTTCTGCGGGGTCATCAGGGTCATTGTGGTCATCACGTGAAAGAAACACAGGCCAGCAATTTACACAAACTAGATAAGGAAGCTGCAGCAATCATTCAAAGACAACACATGTACTATTTATGTTTGACCAACCTTCCTAACAAAAAACAGACGTGAAAGGGAATTAGCTTGGAGCTACTGATTGAAGGAGATTTAGAGATAAAGCAGGGTGGCACCAGGTATTGCAGCCAGACAAGCTGCTGTCCCTTTCGAGATAGAAACACAGATACATAGAAAATAGACGCAGGAGTAGGCCATTCGGCCCTTCGAGCCAGCACCACCATTCAATGTGATTATGGCTGATCATCCCCAATCAGTACCCCGTTCCTGCCATCTCCCCATATCCCCTGACTCCGCTATCTTTAAGAGCTCTATCCAGCTCTCTCTTGAAAGTATCCAGAGAACCTGCCTCCACCGCACTCTGAGGCAGAGAATTCCACAGACTCACCACTCTCTGGGTGAAAAAGTTTTTCCACGTCTCCGTTCTAAATGGCTTACCCCTTATTCTTAAACTATTGTCTATTGTCTATAGATTATACTAAATGTCAAAAACGTGACCTCTCTGTCTGACGAGTAATAGCCATGACAGAAAGTTTAATCTGATATCCCGCACAAACAGTGCACAGAATGTTTTATAACAAGTCTACGGCTCAGTTCAATGGATGCCCCAGTGGGAGATGTCAGTTCAATCCTTCAAACTCAATCACTTAATTTTCTGTCTTCTTATGTGCTCTTAGAAGAGATAGACAAGGCAGCTTGAATATTTATTGCCTCAGCCTGAATATAAATGTCATCTTCCACTGCCTAGAATGCATAAACCACGTACAGTTTAGTTTAGAGACACAGCGTGGAAACCGAGTCTGTGCCAACCAGCGACCCCCGCACATTAACACCATCCTACACACACCAGGACAATTTGTGCAAATATACAAAGCCAATTAACCGACAAACCTGTACGTCTTTGGAGTAAACAGAAGTTGTTGGGCAAAACCCACGCAGGTCACGGGGAGAACGTGCAAACTCCGTACAGACAGCAACCGTGGTCAGGATGGAAGGCGGGGCTCTGTTCCCACACTGACCT
This sequence comes from Leucoraja erinaceus, assembly GCF_028641065.1. NCBI lineage: Eukaryota > Metazoa > Chordata > Chondrichthyes > Rajiformes > Rajidae > Leucoraja > Leucoraja erinaceus. The sequence goes on along the minus strand of NC_073378.1, from coordinate 31,891,809 downwards.
CTCTCTTTCTCTCTCGCTCTCTCCCCCCTCCCCCTCCCTTGTCATCCGGCTAGTGGAACTGTTCATATCACCACATCGACGCAAGCGTAAAGCTTTTCACTGTATCTCGTTACACATGACCATGAACTGAACGAAGCAACAATGGACCACTGTGGGCTCCACCTTTGCTTGGTCATGGGTGCTGGCTCTGATTCGTTCTGTACCGTTTCATACCTCTAGTGCCCCTTTCACCTGACCAAACCCAGGAATGAGTGGGTTAACCTATGGTGAGTGCTTGTCGGCACTGGGTCTGTACGCGCTACAGTTTAGAAGAATGAGGGTGGAACCTCATTAAAACTTACAGAATAGTGAAAGGCTTGGATAGAGTGGATGTGGAGAGGATGTTTCCACTAGTGGAAGAGTCGAGGACTAGAGGTCACAGCCTCAGAATTAAATGATGTTCTTTTAGGAAAGAGATGAGGAGGAATTTCTTTAGTCAGAGGGTGGTGAATCTGTGGAATTCTTTGCCACAGAAGGCTGTGGAGGCCAAGTCAGTGGATATTTTTAAGGCAGATATAGATAGATTCTCGATTAGTGCGGGTGTCAGAGGTTATGGGGAGAAGGCAGGAGAATGGGGTTAGGAGGGAGAGATAGATCAGCCATGATTGAATGTCAGAGTGGACTTGATGGGCCGAATGGCCTAATTCTGCTCCTATCACCTATGGCCTTATGACCCTATGACCTAATTAGGATGCACACTCACCTCAGTACCAAGTTTCTTCATAAGGTGGAGAAAGAAGTCATCCAGTTCTTTGCCTTCAATATATCCATTATCTAGGCAGAGTTGAACAGAAGGGGAATGGTTTACAAAGGTACAGAATAAAGAACAAAGGCAGCAAACAAACCGCTTCCCAGAAAGTCTGTGCAACGAACCTTTGTTGCGAGATATGCATAAATGAACAATAAAATTGCAGCAGGTCGCTATTTATATAGTGAACGTTAAGGCTATACGTGAACCCCAGGATGGTAAAAATAAATACTAGAGGTCATAGCTTTAAGGTTTGGTTTAGTTTAGAGATGCAGGTCGAAAACAGGCCCTTCGGCCCACCGTGTCTGCGCCAACCAGCGATCCCTGCTCACTAACACTATCCTACCCAAACTTGGGACAACTTGTAACTTTCACATAGCCAATTAGCATACAAACCTGCACATCTTTGGAGTGCAGTAAAAAACCGGAGAAAATCCACACAGGTCACGAGGAGAACGTGAACTCTGGAGTTTAGAAGGATGAGAGGGAATCTTAATGAAACATATAAGATTATTAAGAGTTTGGACACGCTAGAGGCAGGAAACATGTTCCCGATGTTGGGGGAGTCCAGAACGAAGGGCCCACAGTTTAACAGTAAGCGGTAAGCCATTTAGAATGGAGACGAGGAAAAACTTTTTCACATGAATCTGTGGAATTCTCTGCCTCAGAAGGCAGTGGATTCTCTGGAGGCTTTCAAGAAAGAGTTGGATAGAGCTCTTAAA